>NW_015391447.1:90255-102279 GCF_001527695.2 Protobothrops mucrosquamatus
AAGAAGAAGAAGAAGAAGAAGAAGAAGAAGAAGAAGAAGAAGAAGAAGAAGAAGAAGAAGAAGAAGAAGAAGAAGAAGAAGAAGAAGAAGAAGAAGAAGAAGAAGAAGAAGAAGAAGAAGAAGAAGAAGAAGAAGAAGAAGAAGAAGAAGAAGAAGAATATAAAAGGCTGTTCCATTTTTTAAAAAAACATGTAGAAAAGAGAAGTTCGAAGAAGAGACCTCTTTTCTGAATGAAAGTGGCAAAATATCTCCCTTTTCTTCTGTCAAGTGCAATAAATCAGCAGCCAAGGAGGTTCCGATGGATACGGGTTTAATGCATGCTAACACTTTCTACAAGAACCCAAAAGTGCTTTTCCAAAAGGCAACTGGACCTCCTTCCTGAAACCGTTCTTCGTATGTTTTAGTCTCCAGGCCTTTAATCATCTCAGTTGCTCTTCTGACAATTAAGTGACAATTAAGTGTGCTGTGGAAGAAGCCTAACAAAGAACTGGCAGTGGACCTCACCCTTCCATCAGCTCACCCAAGCCATCTTCTTTGCATAAGCTGTCTTTGAATTATAATGGAAGGGTGTATGTTCATATTCAACCACGGGTCTCACCTCTGAGTGTAATTTATATGAGTTGTGTTGCTGTGGCGCACTGTCATTTCTCTGCTCTGAACACATTAGAATTTAATTAGCACTGGCACCGGGAGTGCCAACTTTGAGCAGAAGAAACACTAAATTGCTTCATTTCTGCCACTGGGAGGAAAAAAAAACTAGGGAAAAATCAATGTGCAAACTCGATTTTCATTTCATTAGACTCCTAAATGGATTTACAGGAGTCTATTTAGGATTAAAAAGCAGCTCAACTCTTTAAACATTAAAATACAGCCAAAGGTGAATAATTTACCCGGGGATGAGATTAACTGTGTCATGTTGTGATTAGAAGGGCCATTTCCCACTTGGAAAGTTCATTATTTGCCAGGGAAAGTCAGCGAGACTTGCTACAACTCAACCAAGGATCCCATCAGGAGAGCTTTGTTGAAGCTCAGAAGAGCTATCAAACATGCCAAGATGCTGTTGCTTTGGAAAGCAAAGATTGTTCAGAGATATTGACTTGGCAAGCAAATTCAGGAGCCAAACCACCCTGCAGAGAACATCTGGGTCACTTCCATCCAAAGGTCATGCTAAGTTTGGCTTCCCATTGCCAGACAAAAAACAACCAGTATGATCTGAATTTCTAAGAATAAGCAAGCATAGAAGGTACCTATCTGAACTGGTCTTTCCAAGATGTTCTCCCTTACTTCTAATCCCACAGTTTCTTCCTACTTTAATCAGCTGAACTTTATTTCATCCAGTTCTGGTCACCACAATACAAAGAAGATGTTGAGAGCCTAGAAAAAAAAGCAGAGTAGAGCCACAAAGATGATGGGGAGTCTGCAGGCTAAACCATATGATGAACAGTTGAGGGAACTAGGTAGGTCTAGTCTAACAAAATGAAGGACTAGGGGTGACCTGACAGCAGTCTTCCAATATTTGAGGGGCTTTCACAGAGAAGAGGGAGTCAACCTGTTCTCCAAAGCACCTGAGGGCAGGAGAAGAAGTAGCGAATGGAAAGTAGGGGAGATCCAGCCTAGAAATAAGGAGAAATTTCCTGATAGTGAAAACAATTAATCAACAGAATGGCTTGACTGCAGAAGTTGTGGGTGCTCCCACATCAGAAGAAACTTGGGCAGCCACTTGTTCAGAATGATGTTGTAAGGACCTGCCCCAGCTGGTCCCTCAAGAAAGTAAGATTCTTGAATCCATGTAGTTGAATCAAAAGAACTTTTACTGAGAGAAAGTGGTTGCAGGAAAGTCAGGTGGAATCTGAAGATCCCACACAAAACACAAAGCTATTCTTTCACTTACCCCAAGACCCAACCCCCCAACCACTCCACCAGCAGCCAATATGATGCCGCAAAGATGTTTTGAGAATGCTGAGGTGCTGGGCAGATAACAGGTCACTCTCAAGGCATGACGGCCTTGAAACCAGGCTGGAACCAGCTGAGAGGGAGTCTGGTTTGTCTCCAAAGACAGTCCCCCTCCCTAATCCCAGGCAGTTACAGCAAAGCAAAAGCATCCCAAATTTGCCAATGTTCCCCCTCCCTGCCAACAGAATGGCGGGACACGAAGGTGGACCTGAGAGGTAGAGGGTCTCCTGGTTAAGCATGAGGTTGGACTAGATTCAAGGCTTTTCAACCAGTGGTACGGGTACCACCTGTGGTACATTGGCACCTGGCAGGTGGTACGCGACCATCCTAGAAAAGTGGGGGAGGGGGAGGGGAATCAGCTGAACCGGTGGCAGCACCGCACAAGCCTGAGCAAGAGATAGCTGGAGCTGCAGGGCTGTCAGGGCTCAGTGGAAGCGCCAGGATCAGCACCAGGCTCCAGCTGGAGCTCCGCGCTGATCCTGACGCTTCTGCTGAGCCGAGAAGAAGGGCCAATCAGCTGGAATGTTGCAGCATCTCCAGGGTCTTGTGATTTACATTCAGATCCTTGGCAACTGATTCATATTTATGACGGTCACAGTGTCCCAGGGTCATGTGAAGTGACCCAAACCTGCTGCAACCACCCAGCAGACGGGGGGAATAAAAACCAAACACCCCCCACCCCACCCCCACTGCCAATCCTCAACAGAAATGCTCACAACAATGAGGAGGAAGAGCGCCACCGGGTGGGTAGGCAGGTGTCTTGCTCGGCTGTGGCTTGGGGGGCACTTTTTTCAGTGCCATTGTAACTTCGAACAGTCATTAAGTGAACTGTTGTAAGTCGAGGACTACCTGTACTTCATCACTTTCCCCCCCCCCTTTTTTTTTTGGTCATCAAGTTTTTCACACCTTGCTGGGCGACTGATGGTACTTGGATATTGCCATATCCTAAAAGTGGTACAATGGGTGAAAAGGTTGAAAAGCCCTGGACTAGAAGACCTCCAAGGTCCCAACCCTATTGCTATTCAATAAGGACATGTTCTATGTTCTTACTGAAGGATCTGAAGGATAAACCGCCAGCTTTTTATGTTTCAATTATGTCACTGCGGAATGTGGTTGCCTTCATTTAACTGATGCTGAATGGAATTTTTCTCCCCCTTCTTCCGTGTAAGCTAATAGCTCTCTAGAGAGAGAGAAAAAATATTCCTCCGGAATTAAATGTATTTCAAACAAGCAACATTCACGCCGACGGCTCCTTCTTGCCTAGAAAACGGTGTCTCCAAACTTCCACGCTTTCATTATCCTTTTTTCTTCTCTTTCTGTTGCAATTTATTTTTCAAAGTTTTACAATGACAGAACAAAGGCAGAAGAAAAGAGGCATAAAGGAGGGAAAAAAACGTACACGCTCTAACCTCTCCCTCTTAATAAATATATCATCACACGTACAAAAACTTTTGCAATGTGTGGATACCGGCGACTGTTTAGAAGCGTCAGCTGAAAAGGCTGGCGGGTTCATTGTTTAACCAATTTTGTTTATTCCCCTTTCATTCTGGAAAGTAAAAGAGATTTGAATGGAAGCTGCTGGAATCAATATTATTTCATTACGCCTTGTTTATATGTACGCTCCACTTTTCTGCAGTTCTGAAAGGGCTCTCAGGACGTGCAGTCAAATCAGATCAGGAGAAAATGGGGTCACTTTGCAAACTCAGGAACAAGTCAACGTCGGTAGAATGTACCCAGGATAAGTCTGGATAAAAATGAGGCAAAGACTTTAAAAGATGCTGAGGCTCTAGAAAGAATACAGAGAAGAGCAACACAGATGATAAAGAGTCTGGAGGCTCAATCCTATGATGGATAAGATGATAAGGCGAGGCGAGGCGAACTGAGCTGAGCTGAGCTGAGATAAGATAAGATAAGATAAGATAAGATAAGGTAAGGTAAGGTAAGGTAAGGTAAGGTAAGATATAAGATAAGGTAAGACAAGGTAAGACAAGACAAGGTAATAATAATAATAATAATAATAATAATAATAATAATAATAATAATAATAATAATAATAATAATAATAATAATAATAATAATAATAATAATAATAATAATAATAAAGTTGGAAGGGACCTTGGAGGTCATCTAGTCCAACCCCCTGCTCAGGCAGGAAACCCTATACCGTTTCAGACAAATGGCTGTCCAGTCTCTTCTTAAAATATTCTTAATAAGATTCTTCTATAGGATAGGATAGGATAGGATAGGATAGGATAGGATAGGATAGGATAGGATAGGATAGGATAACAGAGTTGGAAGGGACCTTGGAGGTCTTCCAGTCCAGCCCCCTGCTCAGGCAGGAGACCCTATACCATTTCAGATGAGTGCCTGTCTAGTCTCTTCTTAAAATATTCTTAATAAGATTCTTCTTGATGATAGGATAGGATAGGATAGGATAGGATAGGATAGGATAGGATAGGATAGGATAGGATAGGATAGGATAGGATAGGACAGGACAGGACAGGACAGGCTAAGATATAATGTAATATAATGTAAGATAAGGTAAGGTTAGGATTAGGGTTAGGGTTAGGGTTAGGGTTAGGGTTAGGGTTAGGGTTAGGATAGGATAGGATAGGATAGGATAGGATAGGATAGGATAGGATAGGATAACAGAGTTGGAAGGGACCTTGGAGGTCTTCCAGTCCAGCCCCCTGCTCATACAGGAGACCCTATACCATTTCAGATAAGTGTCTGTCTAGTCTCTTCTTAAAATATTCTTAATAAGATTCTTCTTGATGATAAAATAGGATAGGATAGGATAGGATAGGACAGGACAGGACAGGACAGGACAGGACAGGACAGGCTAAGATATAATGTGATTCTATGAGTCTATGATTCTATGATTAAAATGGGGGAAATGAATTTATAAGTCCTGGATTCAAACTCTCCAGAGGTGTTGAAATCTAACAATTCCTGGCAAAATCCCTGCTCAAGTCAACTACCTTTTCCTGAAGTCTGGCTGGATTGCTGGCTGAAAAAGTGCAGCTATCTGAAGCCAAAGAGGGGGGTCAGTAGGCTAATCCAGATCAACAGAGTAGTCCAACAGTCTAGTAAGCAAACCAGAGTTAGATTTCATTGAGTTGGACTGATCTCTATGACTGTGGAAATAACACGATCTTAGTTTGTTTCCTCAAGAAAAGAAACAGACATTTTCCCCAGCTATCTCCTTAACAAAGGTCATTAAGTTATTTTACTCATTGGTTTTTTCCCCTCTATGAATGCATTATAGGTGACTCCTGTTTTTTATTATTATTGTTATCATTGATTTCCTTCCTTTCCTTTGTTCACAAAATAGGATTGGGGAATCACAAAGTTGTCAAATCTTGTCTCATCAGAATGAGGAAATATCCAAAGGAAAAATAAATAGAATTGTGGGGAGAGGTAGAAGAAAAGATGGAGGGGGGGGGGAATGTTGTTTTCTAACCAGTTATGAACCAGAAGAATTCTTAGCTTTGCTTGAAATCCTTTGAGTCCCAGAAAAATCAAATCTCGTTGGCGTCAATGGGCAAAGCCGGAGAAAGTTCGCCTTTTGTGATTGTAATCAATGGCATGTCAGTACAGGATTGTATTTCCTTTATTTCAAAATGCATCAGGATGGGGGGGGGAGAATCTTTGTCTGTATGTGTCTTCTCCTGGTGTGTTTACACACAGGCATGACAAACGTAAAAATCCTATCTCGAAAATTTATAGAAAAAAAGCCTTTTAATTGCAATAATTTGCGTGTAAGGACCCACCCCACTTTGCATCTTAAGAAGACAGAACTCTTGAAATATTTCTTCCAACAGGCATCTTTATTAAGAGAAGATGGTTGCAGGCGTTCTAGACAGGACCTGGGGCCCAAGCCCTACGGTTCAAGGTTTTAAGTGTTCCCAAGCAGCCCCCCCCCCACCCTAGTGACAATCCCAGGCGTTACATTTCCACCCCCTTTTCCTCATGGCTGGCGGAAGGGAAACTTCAGAGAGGAGTAGATGAAAGCTGATGGCCCCATTGTTATGATCAGTCCTTTTGGTGCGATCCACATTCAGTCCCTTTGAAGTTGTAAGGAAGGAAGTGGGAGCCATAAAACCCCTTTGTTCACCCCCCTTCCCCTTCGTAGTATGACAGAATCCAGAGAGGGCAGAAATGGGGTTTTCCATAGTCGATAACTAGAGATGAAATATAATTGGATTCTGACATTACGTCCACCATGTACTTGCATGTTTAGATTTTTACTGCCAATTACTGGATGACCGACTCAGAAAGTGTCCTCCCCCTTTACAGACCATTAAAATGAGAAAATATGGATTAATTGTGTTGGGTTTTTTTTTTCCTGAACGGTGTTGCCAAATGAATTGCACAGGCCATCCGCTTGTGAAACGACTTTAACTTTTGATTTCCAGAACTTAGATGGGGACAGGAGCCATTAGCTAAGACTGGAGTCCAATTAGGTTTCTACTCAGAAGTAAATGCAGCTGAGTACAGCACAACATTTGTCTTGAAGGAGGTCAGAATCTAAAGTACTTCATCGAAAATGGATTTCTTCAGCTGGTTGGTTGGTTGAAGGGGTTCCTGTGACCATTTGCTCACCAGGAGACCCCAGAAATCCTAAGGACACTTTCATATGATCACTAAGTTCCAACATGAGGAAGGGAGGGAGGGAGGGAGGGAGGAAGGGAGGAAGAAAGGAAGAAAGGAGAAAAGAAGGAAAGAGAAGAGAAGAGGGGCAGGAAGGGAGGGAGGGAGGGTGGAAGGAAGGAAGGAAGGATGTAGAAAGGAAGGAAGGAAAAGGATGGAAAGAGAAGTGGGAAGGAAGGGAGGGAGGGAGAGAGAGGAAGAAAGGAGAAAGAAAGGAAAGAGAGGAGAAGAGGGGCAGGAAGGAAAGGAGGGAGGGTGGAAGGAAGGAAGTAGAAAGGAAGGAAGGAAAAGGATAGAAAGAGACGTGGGAAGGAAGGGAGGGAGGGAGGGAGGGAGGGAGAGAGAGGAAGAAAGAAGAAAGGAAGGAAAGAGAAGAGAAGAGGAGCAGGAAGGAAGAAAGGGAGGGAGGGAGGGTGGGTGGAAGGAAGGAAGTAAGTAGAAAGGAAGGAAGGAAAAGGATGGAAAGAGAAGTGGGAAGGGAGGGAGGGAGGAAGAAAGGAAAAAAGGAAGAAGGAAGAAAGGAGAAAGGAAGGAAAGAGAAGAGAAGAGGGGCAGGAAGAAAGGGAGGGTGGAAGGAAGGAAGGAAGGAAGTAGAAAGGAAGTTAGGAAAAGGATGGAAAGAGAAGTGGGGAGGAAGGGAGGAAGAAAGGAAAAAGGAAGAAAGGAGAAAGGAAGGAAAGAGAAGAGAAGAGGGGCAGGAAGGAAGGGAGGAAGGAAGGAAGGAAATAGAAAGGAAGGAAGGAAAAGGATGGAAAGAGAAATGGGAAGGAAGGAAGGGAGGGAGGGAGGAAGGAAGAAAGTAGAAAGGAAGGAAGGAAAAGGATGGAAAGAGAAGTGGGAAGGGAGGGAGGGAGGGAGGGAGTAGAAAGGAAGGAAGGAGAAAGGAAGAAAAGAGAAGAAGAGAGAGGAAGGTGCATTTTTCATCTGCACTAGTATTTTCCCATTTATCCAGCAACCCTGAAACTTCGTCCCTCAATCCTTCACCGCTCAGAGTATTTAGCTTTGTCTTTTAAGTTCACCTCGGGATATTTATTTAGTTTGGTCTTTTAACTTTCCCTTCCTCACCTCACAGCGTTCCTCCATTTCCTCATCCCGTCTTCTTGGTAGGCAGCTCAATCCAAGCTGATTGAGTTTATCGATTTCTCGCTGATCTCCCGAGCCTTATTATTCACAATGCAAGCTCTGCCGGGGAGAGGCTCAGCATCCCCACTTCGGATAGCCTTGCATTATTTATTGTACATAAACGGCCCTGCTTCCTTCTCTTTTCTCTCTCTCTCTCTCATTTTTTGACAGATCCAGACTTTGACTCCCAAACTCCTGCTTTTTTTGGGGGGGGAACTCCAGCTTGTGTGGGTTTCGTTTACAAACTGATTTGATTCGAGGGCAGGCCAACCCGTTTCCCGAATCCAGACTCCTGAATGCTATCATATATTTCCCACAGCCCCACAAGTCCTGCAGGAAACAAGGGAAGAGAAGGGAGAGGGAAAAGGGAGAGGGGGAGAGGGGAGGAGGGAGAGAGGAAGGAAGGAAGGAAAGAAGGAAAGAAGGAAAGAAGGAAAGAAGGAAAGAAGGAAAGAAGGAAAGAAGGAAAGAGATGGGAAGGGGAAAAGAGAGAGGGGGAGAGGGGAGGGAGGAGAGAGGAGAGAGGAAGGAAGGAAGGAAGGAAAGAAGGAAAGAAGGAAAGAAGGAAAGAAGGAAAGAAGGAAAGAGATGGGAAGGGGAAAAGGGAGACGGAGGAAGGGATAAGAAGGAAGGGAGAAAGGAAGGAAGGGGGAAGGAGGGAAGGGAAAGGAAAGGAAGGAAGGAGGGAGGGTTGAAAGGAAGGAAGGAAGAAGGAAGGAAGGAAGGAAGGAAGGAAGGAAGAAGGAAGGAAGGAAGGAAGGAAGGAAGGAAGGAAGGAAGGAGAAAGGGTGGATGGATGAATGGATAGATGGATGGATGGGTTAGAGGGAGGAAGGAAAAAGAGAGAAAGGGAAGAAGGAAAAAGGGAAGGAAGGCAGGAGAGAAGAAAAAAGAAAGAAAGAAAGAAAGAAAGAAAGAAAGAAAGAAAGAAAGAAAGAAAGAAAGAAAGAAAGGGACACAACCAGAAGTATTTCATATCCATTATCTCACTAATTCTTTCAGCTCTTTACTTACAATTATTACTCCACTCATCTTTCCATCCGCAGACAATTTAAACGTTGATCCCTGAACTTCCGGCATTGAATTGACAACCTGTAGGTGGAGTGAATCATAAAGTGCTGAGTAAGTCAGCCTACACAGGCTAGCGGCTGCCTCAAGTGGGACATAAACAATCTCCAAAGTTCTCTGGCTGAGTTGTAGGTAGAGCTTTTGTGCAGCTGAACGGGTATCTCTGCCCCCTGAATCCACCTTTATGAACGGATGGATCAGTTGCAGGTCATCGTTGACTAAACCCAGGTGGTCCTAGAGCAGGGGTCCCCAACCTGTGGGCCGTGGCCTGTTGGCCACTGGGCCACATGAGTGGCTGTCCAGTGCATGTGGGTGCGCACACTCACACACCCCACTTGCGCTAGTGTCGCCACAAGTGTCGCGTGGGCCTTAAGGTGACCCTGAACGTTGTGTGGACGCTAGCATCGCCACTAGCGTTGCTGTGAGTGGTGCATGCATGCTAGTATCAATCTGACCATCGTGCAGGCGCTAGCTTCTCTGTGAGTGTCGCGCACACGTGCTCATGGCCCCGAGACCGCCTCCTGCCGCAGATTACCTCCCATCGGCCTGTACGCTCCCACAGAGTGGGTCTCCTCAGGGTGCCGTCGGCCAGACAGTGCCGGCTGGCGACCCCAAGGGGGAGGGCCTTCTCTGTGGGAGCTCCCACCCTCTGGAATGAACTACCCCCAGAGATCAGGGTGATCCCTGATCTCCCTTCCTTCCGCCGCNTGCAGGACTGGCCTAGGGGAAAATTTTTAGTGGGGGTTTTAAAGTAATTTTAAATTAATTAGACCAATTATTAATATTTGTTTTTAATCATGTTTTAATCAGTAGTTTTGGGATTTGTATTTTTATCTGGTTGTTAGCCGCCCTGAGTCCGCAAGGAGAAGGGCGGGATATAAATATAAACAATAAATAAATAAATAAAATAAATGCGTAAAGGTGTCTCCCAGTCCCTTTCCTTCCAGGCTGCCTACCCAGAAAGGTTGATCTAGCAGTGTTTAGGTGGGTTTCTAACACTACGTTACCTGCCTGTAATAGAAAGGAATGACCAGCTGGTTGAGAAAGCACTCCAACTTTTTAATTAAGAAATTTCCTGACAATTAATCAGTGGAATGGCTCCATCCCGGAGGTTTCCAAGAAAAGAATGGAGGAGATTTGTCTGCAATGGTACAGGGTCTCCTGTGTGAGCAGGGGATTGGAATAGAATAGAATAGAATAGAATAGAATAGAATAGAATAGAATAGAATAGAATAGAATAGAAGGGACCTTGGAGGTCTTCTAGTCCAGCCCCCCACTCAAGCAGGAGAACCTATACCAGTGATAGCGAACATTTTAGAGACCGAGTGCCCAAACTGCAACCCAAAACCCACTTATGCATTGTTGGGTGCCAGATGGGCATGGCCCATTGGGTGGGCGTGGCTGCGGTGGTAACGGCAGACTGGGTGGGTCTAAAAAGTTCAATCAATCAATTCCAACTTTGCGAGATCTTTTTTTTCCCGCGATAATTTGAAATTGATTGATGGATTGGACCTTTTTATTTTTTGCACACGGCGGTGAAGGCCTAAAGTGAAAAGGTTTTATAAAACCCAGTTGAAGGCCTAGGACTGGGGCGATGGTCCGCGTGTCCACAGAGAGGACTCTGCGTGCCACCTGTGGCACGCGTGCCATAGGTTCACCACAATGGACCTATACCACCCCAGACAGGTGAATGTCCAGTCTCTTCTTAAAAACCTCCAGTGATGGAGCACCCACGATTTCTGAAGGCAAGCTGTTCCACTGGTTGATTGTCCTCACCATTAGGCAGTTTCTCCTTAATTCAAGGTTCCTTCTCTCTTTGGTCAGTTTCCAACCATTGTTTCTCCTCTTGCCCTCTGGTGCTTTGAAGAATAACATGACCCCCTCTTCTTTGTGGCAGACCCTCAAATACTGGAACACTGCTATCATGTCTCCCCTATTTCTTCTTTTCTTTAGACTAGCTAAATCCAAGCCCCACAGCCGTTCTTCGTATGTTTTAGTCTCCAGGCCTTGGATCATCTTAGTTGCTCTTCTCTGATTTTTTTCCGAAGTCTCAACATCTTTTTTGTTTTATGGTGAGCAAAACTGGCTGCAGTATTCCAGGTGTGGCCTCACTAAGGTTTTATAAAGCGGTACGAATACTTTGCGTGATCTTGATTCTATGCCTCTGTTTATACAACCTAGGATTGGACTAGAAGACCTCCAAGGTCCCTTCAAATTCTATTATTCTGAATTGGGCAGAGCTAAAATGCGCACACGCAAACACACAGACACACCTTCCGTGGGTGAGTTACCTGAGGACATTTGAAGATCCTCTACCAGCCAAAATGAACTAAACAGAAGCCTTGGATTTCCCAAAGGACCGTCCTATTGTCCTGAATGCCAGGATCATTGCAACAGTGAAACAGTCTCCTAAATGCAACGTTTCATTCCGTCAGTTTTTCCCTAAAGGTTTTAAATACTTTTAAATCTAAGTGGAAAACAAAACAAAAAACGGAGCGGCTTAAGGTTCTGAATGCAGAATTGTTTCCCGGAGCCTGTTGGGAAACTCTAAGTAGCTAGCAGAGGCCAGACGGAGTTCATTAATGAAGATAAGGAGGGTTTGGGAACATTATCCGAAGTCCTTTGTGAATTTTAAAATGAAGATCAATGAGTCTGGAGAGCCCAAAGGTTAATGGCGATGAAAGAGTCTGCAAGATGTGGAAAAGTCACAGAGCTGAAGAAGTTAGGGAAGTGAGAGGCAGAAGGCTTAGCTCTTCAAGGTTTAGGCTATCCCAACCATCTCAGTTACACCCAATATTGTGGAGTCCTTGGTGCGCTCTGAGTTGGGTTGTATTTTGTAGTGGTTTCATGACCCAACTAGGTAACATCATCAGTGCTAGAAGGGAGTGAGATTTGCACTCTCCTAGCACTGATGATGTTACCAAGTTGGGTTATGAAATGTCTGCAAGAAAACCACCAAGCTCAGAGGGCACAAGGACCCCACAGTCATTGTCCTCCTTGTCCTGTCCTCCCCCTCTCCTCCCCCTCTCCTCCTCCTCCTCCCATTCTCCGCCTCCTCCATTTTGCAAATCACATTCCTTTCAAGCACTGATCATGTTACCTAGTTAGGTAATGAAATGTCTGCAAGAAAACCACCAAGCTCAGAGGGCACCAAGGACCCCACAGTACTCCTATTCTTCCTCCTTTTCCTCCTCCTCCTCCTCCTCCTCCTCCTCCTCCTCCTCCTCC
>NW_015391448.1:0-9668 GCF_001527695.2 Protobothrops mucrosquamatus
GATATTGGAACACTGCTATCATGTCCCCCCTCGTCCTTCTCTTCATTAAACTAGACATACCCAATTCCATCAACCTTTCCTTATATGTTTTAACCTCCAGTCCCCTAATCATCTTTGTTGCTCTTCTCTGTACTCTTTCTAGAGTCTCAACATCTTTTTTACATCGTGGTGACCAAAACTGGATGCAGTATTCCAAGTGCAGCCTTATATTGCTTCTCTGCCATAAGCTGAGATCTGCATCAATCTTTTGTCCTTGCTTGCAGGCTCTTCATTCCTCCTTTTATACAAGTCAGCAAACAAAGAATTTTCTGTTCCCTCCATGTTTCTAAACTGAAGAATTTCAAACCATAGCATAATACCTTGGTGAACTTGATGGAAGGAAGTTATAATTGATGAAAGACTTCTATGCTGCATCTACAGCTAAATGTTTATTTCATTTCTGCCCTGTTCTAAAACTAAAGTTATTAATTAGATTTTTAAAAGTGTGGGAACAGATGATCTATTCAACCTTTCTTTGTATGAAATGACAAATTATTAAATAAGAATTGGTGTTTATTTATATTTAATTAAACAAATTTATACAGCTGCCAAACACATACTGTGACTGTGGGCGATAGACGACAATAAAACGCCAAAATTAAAAATCCACCCTTCTCCCCATAGCAGCAACAAATCCAATTAAACAAGCCACTTGATGAACTTGCTATCAACCCAGGGTCTTCAAATCCACGGACAGAACCATATCTAGAGGGTCTTTCAGAAAAATGACACGGTGGAGGCCAATCTTATCTCTGGGGGAATGATCTTCCACAAGGAAGGAGCCACTATACAGGAGGATTTTTTTTCTTGGTCCCACCAAATGTATTTTTTTTTTAATAGATGGGACTCACATGTCCTGCCTTCCCACTCTGGTGAGCCAGATAGAGGTAACCCGGTAGAAGTAGTCCTTCAAACAGCCTCTCCCCAAGCCATGTAGGGCAGGGGTAGTCAACCTTGGCTCTTTTATGACTCGTGGACTTCAACTCCCAGAATTCCTGAGCCAGCTATGCTGGCTCAGGAATTCTGGGAATTGAAGTCCACGAGTCATAAAAGAGCCAAGGTTGACTACCCCTGATGTAGGGCTTTAAAGGTGATAACCAGGTCCTTGAATTGCACCTGGAAACAAATTGGCAAGCAATACAGCTCCCCCCAAAGAAGTGACACGTGCAAATATTGTGAATAATGAAACAAATAAATGGCTATAGGTAGCCTGCTAAATGAATTTTAGAAATACTTATGATCTGTAAATGTTTTTATTGTTACAGGGCTGAAATTATTTTGGGAAAAATTATCAAAAAGAAAGGCTGGAGGTAGGATGTTTTGTTGTTTATATGCTCTTTATGTTAACAGTAGAATGGAGAATAATTCAGACTTGGCAAACTTAGTAGTTGTGCTACTTAAGGCTTTGCAGACCTGATCTTACATCCAAGCCTATTGCCTGGCTAATTCTGAGCTTCCTATTTCTGTAAGAAACCACAGAGACCAACTTCTACCAACTGCTCTATTGATGCTCTGCTTAAGAAGCTGGAATACTTCCAATACTTTGCCCTTATGGAGCTAGGCAAAGTTTTGAAGATATCTTTAAATAACTAAGAACGATACTTTCCCACTTGGCTTTTCCAAGTTTCTATTTAGGTTTATACGGGTCTCAATTTTATTGAGATTGTCCTGATTTAATGCATGTGTCTGGGCATTCTTTCAGTTTATAGAAAAATAAACAGCAATGCGGTAACATAATAATGTTTTATGTATCTATCTTCAGTAGTGTTACAATTTCTTCTGTCTTTGCTTTCACAGGCAATGGGAAGGGAAGGATGTTTAAGGGCTAAACCCATTCTCTCACTTTGCCTGAGGGACATTGATATAGCTATCTGTCAGAATTTGCTTTCCCTTTGTGCAAGCAGATTATAAAAGAATGGTACCCTTCAGCTTTACCTTTTTAAGCCCACTGACTTCATCCCAGTTCAACTATTTGAAAATGCAGTGCCAACATATATCCTCCCCAGAGTGCCTGTCTGAAAGTACTACAGATAGTGCAGGTATATCTGCTTCTTTCTGCTGCCAATTTGTGCAGAGTAGTTTTTCCCAGACCAGTACTTTTTTACTGAATAAAAAAAAAATTGTAGAAACACTTGCCAGACTGAAACAAAGATGGAAGTGGAATTCACTTAATCTTTTTCACTTTTTTAAATTTTAAAAAACCCAACATGCTGTGTGCTTTATAGAGAGATCACATCAGCCATATGACAATTCAGGGAAACAATGAAGAATGGAAGAAACTTCTCATTCTCTTTTTGGAGGGAAAAAGCCAAAGTACATAACATAGATCAAAAATGTTTTCAGGTGCCTGATAGAAGCAAATGGCTGAAATACTATATTTTCTGAGATTCAAGTGGTTTTACTTCCAAGATCTTGAGAGATCTCATGAGAGAATCATACAACATTTTAGCTACAGCTGCTGCTGCTTATTATTACTTCCTACTATTACTAATACTACTTTTAAATAACATTGAACATAAAAAGAAAAAAAATAGAACAATTGAAAAAAGAAAGAATGATGTATATTATATTGCACCATTGTATTACTACTGTATTGTTTTATTCTGGGGTTCCATGGGCACTGTCAAATGTTGCACAAATTCATTGCCAATGATAAATGGGAACATTCTGTAGCTGCTTCAGCATGTTTTTTAGATATTTGGCGTGATGATAAGGTATCTCTATTTTTTCAAATCTCTCATACTATGGATGTTTTTTAAAGAAAAGAATTAGACTGAGCATTCAATCACAACACTGCAACTTTAACATGTAGAGGTCATAATGCTAGCAATTGCACTAAGTCTTTTAGATTACTTTCTGTTTAGACCGCATAACTTAAATTGGCAGTGTAGGAGGTGAGGCTGCATTAGGAAAACCCAGGGATTGCAAAGGTATTTCTTAAGGAATCTGTTTTGAACAAAATTGAAATTGAATTTGCTTCATTTGTTTAGGAGATCAACTCTGGTCATTACAACAAAACTCTACTGGGGTGGAAAGTAAGTACTGTATACTGTAATTTCCTTTGCTATAGAAATAATATATTTCTTAGCTTTGTGCTGTATTTATATAGTACATGCTTATATAATAAGTATCAACATGACATGGTACTACTGTATTACATCTTGGTTGATCAAGGAACTAATTTGGCTTCTTCAAAAAAAAAAATAGGCAAACCTTTTGATTTTAAAACTGTTCATTCTCTTAATAAATATATTTGGAGAAGATGTCAGATGTTGGAAAAAGAAAATTTATCGGAGATTCTTAGTTAATGAGAGAGATACCATACTCTTTCCAGTTTCACATTCTACTTTCAAAAGCCCTTTTTTGGGTAGTCAAAAACTAAGACTTAGCATGATCTGTAAGTCACTTAAAGTCTAGATCTATCCAGAGAAAATTTGCTAAAGTTAAATTTTTGCACAAAGTACAGCTTTAAACTTAAACTTTGGAATTTAAATTTCACAATCAGGTACCATGTCTATTTTGAAAAGGTAATACAAATGCAACATCTTTGGCAATGTAATATTTCATCTGAAGATTTAAATATTTGAATCAAATATGGCATTGAATTGTATATTTAGCACACAGTATGAAGTTTTAAACTCAAACCACAAACCTGACTCTTTGTCCAGAGTCCCAGAAATGTTGAAATACTGACAAAAAGATAGTTCTCTTGAACACAGAAATATCACAACGAAACGGAGTATTTCCCCATTTGTACTTAACAATAGCTAAACATGTCCTGACATCATTTTTTCCTCCTATGGTTGCTTTTATCTCATCCTGTGCATATCTCAAGCAACTTAATATTATTCTTGGCTGTTCCCAGCTCAAGATAGTCTTTTCCCCTCTTAAATGAGCAACAAACTATGGAAGCTTTGCTATGGTTGCAATCTGACATGCTTTATCTATCACTCAATCAAAGTTACATTTGAAGCTTTAGGCTGCTGCAAGCATCCTCCCTTGCCCCTAGTCCCTGTACATTGTCCTTCAGATCCATTTTTGGGGAGGGGGGGCTGTAGGAGAGTGTGAATGTTTCAAACTAGATAGTTTCCTGAACTCACCAAGTTTCCAATTTGACCTTTAGACTAGTAGTAACGTAGAAATATGAAGCAAGCAAGAGCCATTCCCTTTCCCTTACTTCAGTGGACCTCTGACTGAGGTCTACAACTAGATGTTAATAAAGATCTCATTTGCCTGTCAGCTGTTGTATGATCTTTCAGAAGAACCCCAAACCAGTGGTTAAAATTAGCCTGCATATCTGACATACACTGGGGAATGATTGTAAGAGGAACTACTGTAGGAGGATGCTCTCACCCTGCACTAAGCACCTGCCCCACACCCTTGACATATGTTCATTGGGCTGCTTTCAAGCACAGTTGCAGCATTCTTCTTGAAGAGCAGTAAATCTGTCTTCAGAAGGAGTCTGAACAGGAGCTCAGCACCCTCTCAAAAGGTAGTCACACATGTGGGTAAACCCACATTTAAAAGTAGCCTGGAAAAAAATCAGTTGACTGATGCTGAAGGGCTGCGTGGTGTAGTATGATCGCTCCCACTTCACTCCATGACCTGCGTGGTGTAGTATGATCGCTCCCACTTCACTCCATGGCCTGCCACCTGCACAAACCACCTGCTTTTCAGACATGCCAATACATGCTGCAGTATAACAGCATGTAACAGCATGTAACAGGACATCTCCCCCACCCCTTCTTCTACTAGCTTCTTCAAGCCCTGGCAGCTTGGAAATGGGCTACTAGGGCTGGGAGGGATGGCATTGGAAGGGAAAGGGAGAGGATTGGTCCATCTACATAGACTGAAAGGGGTGTCATCACTCTCCATATATTTCGTGTTGGAGCAGAAGAATGAGTCACAGATGAAGCAGTCGGAGGAATGCCTAATAGACCTCAGGAATCCAGCAGAAGTTACAGGGAGAAACCAGACCATTATAGAACAGATTCTTGAGTCCTGTGGAGGAGAAAAGCAGGAGTAGTAGACCCAGAGTAACTCCGCCTTAAATCACACTAGGTAAAAGTTGCGTGGGAGATTGACTTTGGTAGGCTTTTGAGATTCTATTATTCTACCAGCAATAAATATCTTTTTATAAAAACTAGTGTTTCTTGTTTCCCAGCTTCTTCCCAGTATCCCAGGAGTGTCTGAAGTGACACCAATAGAATGTCAGTATTTTGTAACTACAATATCTTCTATTTTACATATTATCTTAGACGTTCTGAACATTAAATGATAACCATAATTTCAACTGTAAGACCTTTGGGGAACAGAATTTTCGTCCGTGTAATACTTATTATCTGTTGGGGAACAGGATAGATGTGAATAATAACTTTTGCAGAAATGAAAGCATTTTATTAAATGTAAGAGAGTTAAAAATATCTGGCTCACCCATGGGCATTAAGCTCAAATCATTTCCTGCAGCAAGACCAAAATCAAGACCATTTTCTTTCATTAAAATGGAGCCCAGCTTGCTCTCATATATACTCATTTCCTCACCTGCTCTCTTTCTTCCCTTACACAGGGATAAATGAAAAAGGAAAGATTTTTTCCTCTATCATAAAACTGACATCCAATTTTTACTGGTTAAAATGATCTACAAAGTGCCAAAACCAATTTTAGAATTTAAATTAAATTAATTTAAATTATTCAAAGCTGGATGGCTTTTGCTTTTAAAAAAATGCTTCAAGGTGCATCCCAAAACAATGCCTATTTTTGGACAGGCACCATGATCTGTAGACACTGAGAGCTTCAGTAATGTATATTTTTTTCAAGTTTATCAAGTTTTGGTTTAATCAAGTTATTTTTATTATTAATTCAATTTATATGACAATCTATCTCCATATTGTAAGTTGAGGTGGATAACATAACTTGAAGTCATAATGCAAATTAAACAAGAAGACAATCTGCCACAAAGAATCTGATGGGCTGCAATGATCAATCCAACCCCAATCTTCAAAGTTTTCCAAAAAGCCGGCAGAACTAGGACCAGTCTAATTTCAGGATGGGCGGTGGGTGGTTTGATGGATTCCAAAAGGCAGATACTGCAACAAAAAAGTCATGCTTTCTAGAAGTGCGAAGGGTCGAGCTTGACTTAAATATGGAATTTACTAGGTTGGCCAGAGTATAATTTCTGGGAGAATTTGATGAGTAAAAGAGTTGGTTTGCTTATTATAGATGCAATGCAGAAACATTGATTCTTTGCATCTTTTATCCTATTGAGCAGTAGAGATGTTAAGAATAGAGGTAGCAAGCAAGGAATTTCTTCTTAGTTCCTCCCTCCCTCCCTCCCTCCCTCCCCCTCTCTCTCTCTCTCTCTCTCTCTCTCTCTCTCTTTCTTTCTTTCTTTCTTTCTTTCTTCTGTTTTGTCTGACTGGAAAATGTCTCCTAAGATCTTCCCTTTAGCTTGTTTTCTACAGGTAAAAAGTAGAGAATTTATTTTCCTCTTTCCTCCTGTATGAGTACAGAAAGTTACAAAACATGGGTTTTCTCTCAAGTCACAGAATCTTCTAAATAATTTTACTTACGTTTTTGTACTTTAAACATTTGGCTATAGATATTCTTCATGCGTTTCTTTCTCCTCATACGCTCTGCTAAACTGGGACCCCAGTGAATAAATCGAAAGATTCCCTCAAATTTTCCATGAAACTTTTATCACTGGGTGAAACTGAACACCATGAAACAGATTTATGTATTTAAATATTTATAACTGGCACTATATTAATTCTATTCCTCAGTTTCACTGTTTTTCTTTATGTTCCATCTGGATTGCCTGTGATTTTGATTTCATGGTGACTCAATTCCTTGAGGTTGGAAGTTTCAGAACCTTCCCTCACTGTTGATGTGGAATTGCCAGCAATACTGTAAATTGGAGAGTTAAAAGGAAAGATTTAAAAGAAGATTGGCGTGTCAGCTCTGCTCAAAGCTATATTGGCAGTTGCTATATCGACAGTTGCTTCATCAGAAGACAATCTTTGGCCTAGTTAACCACTATGAAACTATATATAAAAGAAGTGACTTTCTTCTGCCCCTAGCTGGGGTATGTGTGAAAAGAGTTAGATTTGGAGGATGGTCTCAGGAATGAGATCAATCGTTATCCTTTTTTCTTACCAATGCCTCCTCAAACAGACGCTCTGAAAGCTTAACTGAACCCCCTGACTTTCACTAAGATATATTTCAGAAGAATCCCCATCTCCCATTTGCTGTGCTTCCTCTCCTTCTCTTCCTCAGTATGAATGCCTCCTGTGAAAGAAGAAAAGTTTCGTGGATTCCACCTTAAGCTCCAGGCTGAAGAATAAATTTTGTTTGGCCAATGCCAGATCAGGAACAGAGGAGAGTGAGGGAAATGAAGATGCTATTCCTTCTTTTCATTTGGGCTGGAGCTGCTTTAAAGTTTTCCTTTTTTTCTGGCAGCATTGTTTCTCTTTGGATAGAAGGGAGAAGAGCAGACAGAAAGGCTTTGCCTGCCCTTCACTTCTAAGAGGTCTCTGGAGCTGCAAAGAGTATGAAGGATTCCCCTCAGATCCCAATGAAGCCCCAATTTGTACTCTTATATGCAGAAACTTTCTAAATGGATCATCTCTTTTGTATGCATACATGCACACCAATACACATACACTCAGACACAAGTATGCCTTTTATTAGGCCTGCAGGAACATTCATTATCCACAGGGCCCAATTAGCTCTCTGAATGACCATGATAGTTCCTACATCTGTTCCTTTTATTGTGACCTTCGTTTTTCCATCAAGATGTCAAACAATTTTTAAAAGATTTCGCTTCCCAGTGTTTTAATGAGCAAATGCAATAACACAACATGGCAAGTAAAAAAAAAAGATGAAACAAAAACAAAGAGCAGATGTCCCAAAACCACCTGAAAATTACCAACCCTGGAAATCTATTTTTTTTTACCTTTAGATTTGAATCCTGCCCTACACCCATTTTTATTAGATGATGTCAGAATTTGTAGTCAGGGATTTTAGACAAAGATGATATTCCTGTCACACTTCTTCAACACATGAAAAATAATTTAAACATACCAAGGGCAATACTGTTGCTCTAAACCCTACTCAGGAGAAAGAAAGGTGGAATCCCATAACTTGGAAGGGGTCATTTGAGTCTATCAATTCTGCAATGTACAGTCACAACAGTCAAAGCAGCCACCACACTGTGATAGAAGTTCTGCCTGTTTTGTGTATGTCCTGTCTGTGTATGTGATGCCTACCATCTTGACTTCAGATGGCCCTGAAATTAGGGCACCCAAGACAAATGGTTGTCCCATCTCCTCTCTTGGTTTTACTGCCTGTTTCTCTTATTGGGATTTTTTTCCCCCATCATTCAGTTGAAATCTGCTTCCTGGACCTCGAATCTGTTACTCCACATTCTACACTCTGGAATAATTAAGCCAGACCATGTCTTTCTACATGATATTCTTTGAGGCATTGGAAGAATGACGTATTGTCTGTAGTTCTCCCTTCTGAAAGTTAACATGTCCAGCTGTTTTAGTTTCTCATCACAAAACTTTCTAATCCCCGGATTATTTTTGCTTCTGTTTCAATTTTTCTGAAAGACAGTAGTTGGATCAACACAGAATAAAGTAGAACTATTATTTCTCGTGCTCTGGATCTGTTGATATTGATGCAGCCTAAAATAGTACTTACCCTTTTTACAGCCACACCACAATGCTGATTCATATTCAGTGTGCAGTCAGTTACTGTTCCTAGACCTTTTTCACAAGTCCTATGCCCAGGTTTTTATTCATACATTCTATACTATGCTTTCCACTTGTTTTTCTTTGCTTTTGATTTAGAGAATCTCTTTAGGGCAACCACTGCTTTGCTACATTCATTGTGAAGTAAATAGTGTGCTGATGAGCCATTTAAAGATTGTGGCATCTTGTTTTCCAAGCTAATTCAAAGAAATATGGAAAGGAGATCTCATCTGTCAGGTACATACACTTGTGGTTATGCTCGTATTAATAGAATATACTGTGAAAACCAAAAGAATAGAATAGAATAGAATAGAGTAGAGTACAGTAGAATAGAATAGAATAGAATAGAATAGAATAGAATAGAATAGAATAGAATAGAATAGAATAGAATAGAATAGAATAGAGCTGGAGGGGACCTTGGAGGTCTTCTAGTCCAGCCCCCTGCTCAAGCAGGAGAGCCTGCACCATCTCAGACAGGTGAATGTCCAGTCTCCTCTTAAAAATCTCCAGTGATGGAGCACCCATGATCTCTGGCGGTAAGCTATTTCACTGGTTGATTGTCCTCACTGTCAGGAAGTTTCTCCTTAGTTTCAGGTTGCTTCTCTCCTTGATCGGTTTCCAACCATTGGTTCTCATCCTTCCCTCTGGTGCTTTGGTGAACAACTTGGCCCCCTCTGCCGTATTTCTCCCCTATTTCTTCTTTTCTTTAGACTAGCCAAACCCAAGTCCCATAGCCGTTCTTTGTATGTTTTAGTCTCCAGGCTTTTGATCATCTTAGTTGCTCTTCTCTGAATTTTTTCCAAATTCTCTACATCTTTTTTGTGATATGGTGACCAAAATTGGCTGCAGTATTCCAGGTGTGGTTTATTAGTGGTAATA
>NW_015391448.1:11266-12704 GCF_001527695.2 Protobothrops mucrosquamatus
CCCCCCCCCCCCCCCCCCCCCCCCGTTAGCTCTCCTGCTTTCTGTCCTTTTATCTCCATCTCTTTCCTCTGTTTCTGGGCTTTTCCAGAAAGAGTGCAAAGAAAGGAATGGGCTGGACTTACTGTAATGTGTTCAGTATGCCATGAACTTTCTCCTGGATCTGCTCAGCTGAATGCCTACTGCGTCTCTGTTTGGGGAAGAATTTCTGGAATCTCTTCTATTGGAAGAATATCTCTCAGGGTCTTCTGTCCAGTCCTTTCCCCAGGATCAGGGCTTTGCCAATGACTGACAAACTCTTCCTTCCCATCTTGGGACTGGCATGAAGATGTCCTCTCTCTGGGTCTTCCCTTCCCTTCTTCCAGGGAAGTCACCTATAGACCTTTATTCTCCTTTTCTAACCAGGAAATGGCAACTGATTTGCACGCTCATATAACTTTACTTTTCCAATTTTTCTCTTCAGCCGCCGATTTATCTATTTGTTGGTATTTATTTATTTATTTCCTATATTTATTGTCTGAAAAATACTTTCAAAATGGCAACAGGACTTTTTTTTAATTTTTCTTGAAGACGTTTCACTTCTCATCCAAGACACTTCTTCGGTTCTCAGAACTGAAGACCTGAAGAAGCTTCTTGGATAAGAAGTGAAACTCTTCAAGTCAACCATGACCCGATGACTAAGAACCTCATAGGCATTCTGCTTTTATTATTTTTATAAATAACTCAAGGGGTCAAAACCATACATAATACTCCTTCCTCTATTTTCTCCTCTTTTCTCTCCTTCCTCTTTCTTTCCAGTTTTGGTCAAACTAGTAGCATATCTCCCAGCAACTCCAGAGCTCTAGTCCCCAATGCCTATATTGTGGGCTACATGAATACATCAATGGCTAGATCAATGGGATTTCTATCTCTGTAACTCCTCAAAACAGCCGGGTCAGCTCATCATCCCTAGTGACAGCACAGTTGCCCTTCAAAGGCCAAAATTGAGCTGCTTCTCTCTTTTTCCCATTCCATTTACTGACTCACACCAGCCGAACAGCAGTCAGACCAGGCCACTAAAAACCATATGCCATAGGTTGCTTGGCCAACATATATGGTAGTATACTTTATGCAAGGGCATTATTATTATTAGTAAAATATTTGATATTGTTTTTACAAATAATTTTCCATGCTAATCAAACATATGAAAAAAGAACCATTAATGTGTACATTTTTTTTTGCAGAGCTGAAACAGAAAGAGGGCTTTCAAGGAAACACATTATTGAAGGTATTTGCTTATTTATTTATAAAAGTATTTATAGGCTGCCCACTTCAAGGACTCAGGTTATTTTGCAGGCAGCTAAACAAAATAAGATCTCACCATTCGTATTCCATATATAATAATGCTTTATATTTTATACTCAATGCAGTGCTGTAACCATCAGTAACATTATTTTTGTAT
>NW_015391448.1:12966-22563 GCF_001527695.2 Protobothrops mucrosquamatus
AGATGATTAGGCTGCAGTTCCCATCTTCCCCAGTTGTAGCCAGTTTGGAGAAGGTAGTTTGAAGATCTCATATTTTCTTTTGTTGCACCATATTGAAGTCATGTGTTTATTATTAAATCATTGTATTTACTTTGTAATTCTAATTCTTCTATTTTGCGTATTCAGTTTGTGGAAAGTCTTAAATAATTTTTTAACTGTGGAAATATGCATTAGGGACTGGGGATAGGCAAATAAATAAATAAATTGCAAGACACATACCAATGTGAACTTGATTAGATGTTTCTTCCTGCAATTGCTAAGTGCCAGCACCTGGATAACTCCTAAAATTATTGCATTGTCTTCCAAAGTACAAAGATCCATGAATTCAATTTCCAGTTGAGGGTTTGAACTCTATAGAATAAAATCTGGCAACTGACTAAAGAGTTCCAATAAAAAAAGAAAACAGTGCTTCATATTGGTTAGTGTAACTTAAAACAGGATGTATTTCTAAAGCTTGCCTCTTGAGGGTGTACTTTTAGGGGTTGACTGGCCAATGCCTGCGTTCTCCAATCCAGTTTTTCATCATAATAAGCAGACAAAATAAAGCCATGCACAAAGAGAGACGTTCTTCTCTTGTTTTGGTTCTTTTTAATAGGCAATATAAATTTACCTCTTCCCCACTCTACCTTAGAGGAAGACTTAAATGGATGATGCTTCTAAGCTATTAAAATCCTTGTCATGTGCTTGGCTCTAATGATCCCCTGTTTCATTTCTAGGGTTAAAAGCCTCTCTCCAGAGACTGCAGCTTGAATATGTGGATGTGGTCTTTGCAAATCGACCAGATGGGAATACTCCAATGGAAGGTTAGCAATAAATTTAATAAAAACATTTTGCTTGATTGATCTTGCCTCATAGGTCTATGCTGCTTATGATAGGATAGAAAAATGGTTATCCTCAAGTATGCAGGGAATACAAATTATATAAGAAACTCTTAGGTCTTGATTCTTTGGAGTCTTCAATATTTTTATTAGAAGATGTATACTTAGAGTAATGGATGTGTATTCATGTAGTCCACAATACTTAACTGTATTTAACTGTAAGTATTGCTAGAGCAGTTTTCAACATCTTTGGTTTGCACTACATAAATGCTCCCTTTTCTTGAGTTAGTTGTATTTTAATTAACTTAGGATTTCAACTTGATACTGTAATTTCTGTGCAACTCCGGTCAGTGATGGCAAAACCATCCATCATTAAACCGTACAGATTTACATAGTTAGAATTTTCCATTTTACTTACAGTATTTATTTAAGAAATAGATGACCACCCATCCTAACCAATATGCTTTGGGTAATGAACAAAAACATAAAAATACAATGAACAAGAACTAATTAAAAACCTATTAAGGCAGATCACCTGGAACATATTTTATACCATATATATCGAGTGCATAAAATTAGTTTTAGGAATCACTGCCAAAAATGCATAATGATTTCATACTAATGAAATTTACACAAAAGCAGGAAGAAATGAATTTTACATGTGAAAAATTAAAAATTGAACATGGTCTAGATCACTTTGAGATGTATGCACTTCAACTTCCATAATTCCCCATCCATCACACAGGAGTTGAAGTTTGTATATCTTAAGGAGGCCAAGTTTGAAAAACACTACTGTAAATGGACAGATACTGGTGTTTCCATATATACACGAAATCACCATACAAAACCTGAAAGAACTGTTTGAGGCCAGTGTACCATCAATGAAGCATAAATTGGGTTATTAGTTGGTGCTGGAGGCAAAGGCAAGCCTAAATAGGGGAGGTTTACCCAACCCTCTTTATAGAGTTAATTTGATTGTGATTCATTGATCAGCTTATCAAATTAATGTGCCTGGCTTTAAAGTGAAATAACAAATGGATGCAGTTAAAACTAAGAGTCAAAGAAAGCATATCAGAAGGGGCTTCATTCTTCTAGCTGGCCTCTAAAAGCCTTGAGTTCCCAAGTAACTAATTGTTAGTTCCTCCTTGTCCTAGTTAGCATTCTTGCAGTTAGCACTTTCACATCTCATTACTGCTTGCAACGTTCTTCACACCTGAGTGTTCCTAGCACCTAATTGATTGATTATGGACAAGCCAATGCTTAATTTTCCCAAAGAATTTGTATGTGTATTAAAGGACTTTTTAGCTTAAGTCCAAGAATTGTTTCTCTGGATATTACAGAGGTTGTCATAGCATTGATTCACTCCTCCCTCACTAACTGCATAGCAGCTAGCAAATATAAAATATATGATATATTATACAGTTTCTCCACTTCTATTTCTAGATATCAAATTAAAGACCTCCAATTAAGAAGGGAGGTTCTATACAATGCAGTTATCCTCATAACAGCTACTTCTAAATTTTGTGCCAAAATAGGTATTATTCAGAACAGACTTTGAAATAGACAAAGCCTACCCCCTCACACACACACATTTATACCCTCTGAGGTGATTTAATCACACAGCTGACCTTGCTTGCTGAAGTCCTTGAACATTGGAAGAAAGATTTTAAAGAGGTTACCCATTGCTGCTCCATGTCATGACTTTATATATGATGAAAATCATGACATGGATCGACAGTGGGCAGTCTTTAAAAAAATCTAATTGTCCTTGCTCGTAAATATATATTTGAAATATAGTTCTTTCAGGCAATAGCTAGTAGATAGGAAACCAGTTAAACATTTAGTTCCATATCTAGGGATAGTTTGCTATATTCATCAATAATGACACGTGTATTTGCTGGCTGCTATTGGAAGAGAGATGATGGCTTGGGTTTACCCAGCATCATTTTTCTTGGTCTTTGTACCATAATGAAAAATTACAGAGGTTCCCAGGATAATAGGTAATGCTGCATTTTTGGTTGTCTTACCTTGGTGCACGTAGAACTCAGGTGCTGATTGATTATATTTATTTTCTGTAAATATTCTTTTGACTAAAATATACTTCATGATAAAGAATGCAATCATCAGACCTTAGCAAAAGCAAATGCTAATTGCATTGCTTTTTGTTTTCATCTTTTGCAAAGGCTTAGTTATCCCTGCAATAGTGCTTTGCCAAACTGCTGTGATTTCATGTATGGCTTCTAAAAACAATGGGAATTATTTATTTCCCTGGACTGCTTTGTGTATCATCATTTGTTTCTTAGAGATTATTCTTTTTTTAAAATACTGCTTTGACTACTACAGTGTTCAATTAATGGCATTATTTTTTTCTGCACCGAATACCCAAATTAGACATATTAGTTTCTTACATGTAAATTTATCTGTGGTGCATTATTATTTTTTAATATAAAAATGTAAAGTACAACTCATCCCTTTCGTACAAATTAAAACTGACACCAGTAGCATTTCTTAAATGTTTGGTTTGATATGATGTTTCCTGACGTTGTCCTGTGGTGATAAGATTGAGAGCCTTTACTGTAGATGGGAAGAGGACTGCAAATTTGTTAGCAGATAATGAGCTTAACAAGTTTTGTGACTTGGAGCAAAATATAACCTTTTTACTCAACCAGTTACAATGAAGGGGAGAAAAATACAATAGGGCTAAAATCCTGCACATAGTTCAGGCAGTTTGAAATCCCATACCAAAGATAAGACTAATTAAATTCAGTGGCATTTGAACTACCTGTTCTTGCACAGAAATGTATTCATGACAATCATAACTGCATGTGCACAGTTCATTCTAATGGTGCTTATATGAACACTTCACAGAGAACAGTTTTCAGAATTATTCCTCCTCTTAGTTACTTGCAGCTGAGTAAGAATTATGGGGATGGCCTAGGGATCATCAGACTCAAGTCTTGCTCACCAGTAACAATACAAATAATTGCTAGAATGGCTGGCCTCCCTGCTCTTGTGTGTTTGGCTAAATTTCAGGCCCATCTGTTTGCAGCAATGCTAATCTCTTACAGTTGTTAAACTGTATCTTCTCCCTGCTTATTCTTAGTATCCCTAGATTACTTTTATATATTTATGAAGACTTGTGTTTGGGGATTATCTGCACTGTACTAATTTCCCTTTACACAGACAGCCTCAAGTATTACTTAATTGGGAAGCAGTGGAAAAAGTAGAACAAGCCAGATTGAAAAATACAAGACAATTCACGGGTGGCACTCAGTCCAGGCAGTGATTAACAGGCATACAGAATTTTATCCATATCTATAGATGTATCAAAAGACATAAGTAAGGATCCAACATTAGCCCCTCAACTCAGCACCCAACATCCTCCCATCGCTCAGCAATCTACAATCTACCAACAGTTAGATATACTATCTTCATATCAACCTGATAACCAAAACACATCTGGATTTCAGCAGTCACAATAAAAGCAAATATATAAATCCATCAAAAATAATCACCCTGCACCCAAATATATGCAAGATAGGTAAGACAGTAGATAAGAGGCAGAATTTCTAACCAACCGTGCACATTTCATCCCAACTCCAGCACTGATAGTATTATCAAGTGGGGAAATAAAATGTCTGCCACCCAGATACAAGCTCGAGAACTTCAATAATGAAATGTGTTTGGTGTTTTCCTTTCTATTGCATCAAGAATTCAAGGAAGTCTAATATGAAGTATTTGGGGATTACTTTTTGAATTTGAAGTTGAATTTCCTAAAAAATGTTTTGTTTTGTTTTGTTAGAACAGTGTTCCCTTTATATACACACAAGCTAGGATATCAAAAGAACGTAAAAATGCTATTTAACACATTAACCAAAAAAAATGACATAGGACTTAGATTGGGTTAAAATAATTATATGATAATTTATATGCAGAAATGGGGAAAAAAGTTTGCAATTTAATTTGCAATGTAGCATATCTCACCACAGTGAGGACAATGAAAATGGCTGGCCTGGGGGCTTTCTTAATCTACCATCCAAGAGATACGTTTTGATGAACAACTTAGTTTTACACTGGGCAGCCTTTGCAATGAAAAAAATGTCCTCGGTCCTTAACATTGCCTTAACATATGCATCGTCGTCGTAATGAAATCAGGGGATCGTGATTTTCTGTTTCTATCCTGCTTTTGAAGAAAAAAATTGTCTGCGATTGAGATCTTGGCATATAAAACATGATTTAGATAGCTCTGATTAAATCCATAGCATGAAAGTATTTACTGACCAAACTTTTGTAAAAGATTTTCTCTCTGAAAGGCATCAATCCCATAATTAGTCTAGAACTGGTAACCTGTTGCAGTTTTGATGGGGATTAATTGTTGAAAGTTCATTATTATCTTTGCGCAATATTGGAAGAATGAAGGACTACCACCAGAGGAAGAAATAATTAGAAAAATATTGGAATGCGCAGAGATGGATAGAGTAACTAAGAGACTGAAAGATAAAGAAGATACAGATTACCGTCAAATTAGGGACTTATTTTATTGTCGGCTAGAGGAAAGAATGAAGGATTAGGAATTGAATCTGCATTAGCATTGTTGAACCCAGACAGCTCGTTGGTTGAAAAATTAACGTATGTATGTAAAAGAAAATCAATAAAACATTTTTAAAAAATTGTTGAAAGTTCAAGAAAAGACCCTTTCAAAGCTAGCAAGGATCTAAAACATGTGCTGCTAAACTTTTTTATTAAAAAAATAAGCCAATATTTTGTAGTCTGACAAATTGCAGAGAAGTAGATTAAAATTTGAGATTGTATGATTAAAAATTAGGAAACCAAATCATTTAAACAGAAAAGCAATTTAAATTCTGCAAACATGAAACAATTTTGTGTATGAATCATGCACATTTGCATGATTATATATGCAGATTTATCCATAACTGCATATATGCAAGTGGTGCATAGAGGCCTAGGTAACAACAATTGTTCAGCTTTGCTAAATTTTGAAACAGTAAAGCAAGACTGAACATTGTGATAGCTAGCATGGAAGTGTAATCACACACACACACAAATCCCAGATCACAGACTAGAGAAATGTTGAAAAAACATTCTGAAGATGGCAATGGAAAAACCACTACCATATTATTATTAAAATCTCCCTCCATCTTTTGTAAGAATACAAACAGCAAAAAAACAACGGGGAATGGGGAAATCAGGATGGAGCTTTGTGAAGGAAAAGCTTCATTGAGAGAAAGGAAAGAAAAAGAAAAGAACAAAGCTGTGGAAATGTCCCAGAAAATTCCTACTTTTAAACCAGGGCTTTTCAACCCTTTCACCCATTGTACCACTTTTAGGATATGGCAACATCCGAGTACCACCAGTTGCCTAGCAAGGTGTCAAAAACTTGATGACCAAAAAAAAAAAAGGGAAAAAGTGATGAAGTACAGGTAGTCCTCGACTTACAACAGTTCGCTTAGTGACTGTTCAAAGTTACAATGGCACTGAAAAAAGTGCCCCCCCCAAGCCACAGCTGAGCAAGACACCTGCCTGCCCACCCGGTGGCGTTCTTCCTCCTGTCCGAGGTTTTCATTGTTGTGAGCATTTCTGTTGAGGATTGGCAGCGGGGGTGGGGTGGGGGGTGTTTGGTTTTTATTCCCCCCCCCCCCGTCTGCTGGGTGGTTGCAGCAAGTTTTGGTCACTTCACATGACCCTGGGACACTGTGACCGTCATAAATATGAATCAGTTGCCAAGAATCTGAATGTAAATCACAAGACCCTGGAGATGCTGCAACATTCCAGGTGATTGGTGCTTCTTCAGGGCTCAGCAGAAGCGCCAGGATCAGTGCTGCTTTCCAGCTGGAGCCTGGCGCTGATCCTGGTGCTTCCACTGAGCCCTGACAGCCCCGAAGAAGGGCTGATCAGCTGGAGCCTGGCGCTGATCTTGGCGCTTCCGCTGAGCCCTGACAGCCCTGCAGCTCCAGCCGTCTCTCGCTCAGGCTTGTGCGGTGCTGCCACCGGTTCAGCTCATTCCCCTCCCCCGCTACCACTTTTCTAGGATGGTCGCATACCACCTGCCATGTGCCAATGTACCACAGGTGATACCCGTACCACTGGTTGAAAAGCCCTGTTTTAAACAGTCCAAAAAAGGTTGCTTCACCTGCAAGCAAAACTGACAGCAATGGCTACTGTTCAAAACCATCCATATTCTTCTGCAGCCTTTGCACTTCTGCACACCAGTATCTCCTTTTCAACAAATGTAAGTGGGTTTCCTCAATTCACAGATAATTATTTGGGAAAATCTAATCTTCCTATCTGATAAATAAAATTGGTGACTCTTTAGGGTGCTTCATGCTGCTAATAGGCATCTTGAAAGCAAATGAAGCATGAGTAATTAATTGAAAAAGATTTCTTTAATCCAATGCTGGTTATGAAAAATGTTCTGAAGGTCCAAGAAACGTAATTTGTGCATAAAGGTATAGGCAACAGCCTTCAGGAAAAGTATTTTTAATTTCTTAGAAGTCATTAAGATAGGATCTCTATCATCCCCATGCATACATGCACTGCATCTGTTTGCAGCCTGCTGTAACTGTTTGACCAATTGCACAGCCTTGTTTTATGCTAATGCTCAAGCCCACCATGCTGTTAATTCTCAGAAGGGAAGATAAATACACATGGTAAAGCAGATGATGGAATGGAAATGTTTGTCGGCATAGCTTACGCATTTTTGCAGCTCTTGCCTTCGGTTATAGTGACAAGTATTTATGCATCTAAGCACTGAAAGTACTTCCATTTGAGTCACTGAACACACATTGAAATATTATCTGTCTCTGGAGTTACCCATTAAATGAAAATAATTCAAAGAGAGACTCTGTACAATGCCATACTTGTTTACTCCAAAGTAAGCACTACTTTAATTAGACTTTTTTTTGCTGGGGGGGGTGTTGTTCTTTGAGTTAGTCTTAATTCCTGGACTAGTCCCTGCAATTTTCTTGACAACACTTTTTTTAATGTATTTTATTAATTTTTTACAACAACATTCTTTAGTGCTTAGTAAACAGCATGTTGTCTGGGTTCAATGTTTAAAAAAAATCAATAATGATTAATCCTATAATTCCATAATCAATATGTTAATTAGTGATATATTTCTTTGATCTTCTCTTAATCCAATGGTATTCTTCTTTTATCAACATTTAGCAAATATCATTCTTAAAATTCAATACATATAAAGTTAAATATAAACCTTTTTCTTGTACTTATATAAATAACAGTAACATCAGCACATAGCATCTTTTTTCTTTTTTTAATCAGTTTATATTTCAGTTGTATTTATAGTAATCATCTTATTAAATCACTATATGTCCTGTTTTCAAAATTCTTATTTAAACTTAATTTCCCCTCTGTATTCAAACCATTCTTATCAGTTATAGTTTTCTCAAAGTTAATAACCTTTAAATATGCAACCTTTTCATTCATATACATCATCCCAATATTTTCACATTTCATATATTATAAAAATTACTATACTTATAGGTCTTATCTCTCTTACTATGAGACGCCTTTATATCCATAATTTATCTATTCCTTTAACCATATTCAAACAAGTGTTTAATCATATAATACTTCCTCAGGTAGATCGCATCAGATCTCTCAAATCTGATTCTAGCCTTCTTCTTTTGCCAAGTAGCTTTCCAAATTAGTATATTCAACTTGTCCAGGAGTTTTTCCTGTATTTTTGTTGGGAATAGAAAAAACAAGTTAGTTATTTTTTGTCTCCAAAACTTTAATGATTGTCCTGGTTGCTCTATAGTCCATTTTGTTAGATTTTCTTTCCAATCTTCAAGTTGAGTTTGAGGTCCTGAAATATATAATATCTTTTCTATTTCCATTGTTATGGTTAAAACCTTGCAAATTTTTTTTGTTTGTATTAGTTTGTAGTTCTCTTGATCTATAGTTTCCCTTTTTGGGTAGCTGACCTCTGATTTATATTCTGTTATCTGGTCTGTTTGTTGATTCTTTTTCATCTTTTTCTGAGAATTTTTTACTTGTAAGTTTAAGTTGGAAATGTGCTCATTTATGCCATCAAAGTTGTTTTTAATCTCATCATGATTTGAAATTATTGTCATTTGGATCTGTCTCAGCATTGCATACATTTCCTCCTGGAAAGTATTTGCCTTGTCTTGAATTATTGGTTCTGCAGATCTCTGATGTTCCAGCCTGGGGCCTTCAAAAGAGAATATTAGATGTAATTTCCTGCCACTTTTTAATAGGTGTGCAGCATTTTATTATTATTAATTTATTATTAATTTTTTTTATTATTTATTATTAATTTAATTTGTACCCCGCCCTTCTCCTCATGGGACTCAGGGCGGCTAACAGCCTCATAAAAACCACAATACAAATACAATGACATCTATATTAAAAAACCGAATTAAAAGGAAATATTTAAGAAGGCCGATTATTAAAATTATCCTTAAAATACCCTTAAAAAACCCCGCTAAAAAATCCCTAGGCCAGACCCGCTTGTTGAAAAAGCCATGTCTTTAGGGTGCGGCGGAAGGAGGGGAGATCCAGGATCACCCGGATCTCTGGGGGTAGTTCGTTCCAGAGGGTGGGGGCTCCCACCGAGAAGGCCCTCCCCCTGGGGGTCGCCAGCCGGCACTGTCTGGCTGACGGCACCCTGAGGAGACCCACTCTGTGGGAGCGTACCGGCCGATGGGAGGTAACCTGCGGCAGAAGGCGGTCTCGG
>NW_015391448.1:23719-25261 GCF_001527695.2 Protobothrops mucrosquamatus
CGGTTATCTGATGACGCAATGAGGGTGGAATAGTAATTAGACCTCGCCACCCTCATCGCCACAAGGTAGGATCTAATATGAACCCTTACCTGTGCTCGGTCGGATTCGGTTCGGCTAGCCCTCCAACTGCTCTCTAGGCGTCTTTTCCGGCGTTTCATTTCTCTTAGCTCCTCCGTAAACCAAGGAGCCAGTTGAGATCCATCTTATCTCCCCCTTCCAGATGTTCTTTCACCAGTACCATAGTCTCTGTGTTTTGCCTTTTGAACCAGCCAATTTTAAAGTCCAAACAATCAAATTTTATATAGTTCTTATCTTTTTATATATGGTTTTTTATAATCCAATGTATTTCCAATTATCAAAGCACCACTGAAGGCAGTATTTTATAACATTTCTTCTGTTCAGGAGTCTTACAATTTATCTTCCAGTCAAGGTTGCAGTCCAAAATGTTTGACTATCCAGTAAAATTCCCCCCTAGAAGATTAGCCAATAGTTATAATTTTTCTTTTTCTGCAGACAGTTCTTAAGCTTAAAGATCACAGCTCAGTAAATATTTATAATCCCAGAAGGTCAGCAGTTTTTGAAGCAAATATAGTTCTCACTTTATAGATATATGGTCAGGATGTTTACTTTCTTAGTTCTCAGCTGTTTTCTATTTGGCTAAAAGTTATTTAAGTTCAAGGGAACAGATTATTCTTTATTTCTGGGCATCTTGCCAATTTCTGAGTCAGTGTTGCTGTTGTTCTGTACTCTAATTCTCCACTAGATGTCAGTAGTAGTTACTTATTTTCCAACTTTTCAAACAAAGAATTGGGTTTTTTTATAATTTTATCAAAACTCTTTCAGATGTAAAATCTTGACAGTTATTCTTAATTTTCAGATTTATCCAGACTATAACTTTCCTGATGTGTTTGGGAGTACAGTTCCAAAATTTCAAGCCACTGTGACCAATGCACCTTCTCCTAACCTGTTAATCATTATATGTGTTGTGAGCACAGCATCCACAATTCCTGCAAACATGTAGTATTCCTCAACGTACAACCATAATGGAGCCTAGAATTTATGTCATGTCATGACAGTCATTAGTCAAGGCACCCACGTGAATGATCCGATTCTACAATCTTTTTTGAGGCAGTGTAAAGTGAAAGCAGTAGTCATAAAACAAACATGGCAGTCATAAAATGAGTCAACTCATTCCTATGGATGGTTTTTGGCAGAAACCAGCCAAAAAGGGCAGAAACTGGCAAAGATGTCATAAATTGCAGTCTTGTGACTGCAGAATACTTTAGCCGGCTATAAAAGTGAGCTGGATACCAAGCACCTGTCATGTGACCATGGAGATGGGGTGACACTATCGGAACTTTGGAACTAGGTCATAAGTAACTTTGGGAGCGGTCCATCATAACTTTGAATGGTCACCAAACAACTGGTTGTTAAGTCAGGACAACCTGTAGGTTGATGATGGTAATTTGGAACAATTCCTTCTACCAGGTTTTCTTTACAGTTCACTGAATAAACTCTTCCCCCTGTTAAACTGAAATATGC
>NW_015391449.1:0-14853 GCF_001527695.2 Protobothrops mucrosquamatus
TTTTTTTATATAAAAGAAACTAGTATTTCCCAAAGCAACTAGTGTAATACTCCACACCCTTCACATTTTTGGTTATCTTATTTCAAGGTTCACAAATAAAACACTGCAGTGTTTTCTATTTCTATCAGATGTAACAAAAAGATCTTTCTTGGTTTGAGAGAAGAAATTCTAAGTTTTTTTTAATAAGATTTTTATTCATTTTTTCATACAGTATAAGAAATACTAAGTTTTTAATGGCATGCATGGAAAAAAGAAATGAGAGCATATAGAAAATTCGTTTTAAACAAAGCAGTTTCATAATAAGGGAAGGAAATTCTTTTTTCATTGAGCCTTAGGGAATAAACTATATAATGCTATGTAACAAAGTAACAAACTTCTATTTTGTTTTATCTTTTCTAGTGCACAAAAAAGGAAATCTTTGTAGCAAGACTGTAGCTACTAAAGGAAACATCAAGAGAAACATCCATCATATTGTTTTGAATTAATATTCATAACTCTTCCTTTATGAGTCCTTTCGAAAGTCTATAACTTTTCACATGTGCACTTAATAATCTGTGCCACAAAAAATGTTGCAGCATATAACCTATATCTCTTATGATGATCAGATTGGGAGAGGAAACGTTGCAATTAATGATGTTTTTGTGGCATTTTGAACTAAACAAAGGGGACTCCTGCATAATTCTTTTTTTATAAAGTTTTTTTATTTATAATACAGTTAAAACAAAAATGGACATAACGTGACATTCCAGAATAAATATTCCTAACAATTTGTTCCTCTTAATACATATAATTAATACATCATCCTTAATCTCTATATAAATTTATTCTTCTATACAATACAATTATATATACAGTTATATGTATTTCTGTCTTAACACTAGCTTAAAACCCGAGCAGTTCTCCTTAATTCATACCAGTAATAAAATTTGTTCCGGATTTAAAAGTAGTCTGATTCTGTCTTATCCTTCATTACCATTGTGAGCCTATCCATTTCAGCACACGATAAAATTTTATATAAAATCTCTTCTTCTGTTGGAATTCCTTTATTCCTCCAGTTTTGAGCGTATACCAATCTAGCAGCCGTGAGAATGTGTAACATCAAATAGAATACCCCTTTGTCATATTTCTGCGTGGTTATGCCTAGTAAAAAGAGTTCTGGTTTTAACTCTACCACTAGCATTAATATTTCTTCCAGCCATTTTTTAACCTTATTCCAAAAATCACAGGCTCGTGGGTACTCCCACCACATATGATAGTATGTCCCAATTGCCAATTTACATTTCCAACATTTGGAAGAAGGATTTGAACCCATTTTAGCTAATCTTATGGGTGGGAGGTGCCATCTATAGAACATTTTGTAGAGATTTTCTTTGTAGGAGGTGGCCAGAGTAAGCTTCCTGTTTCTTACCCATAGTTCTTGCCAAATGTGCAGATCAAAGCTGAGATCAAAATCCCTACTCCACTTTAACATGGTCACTTTTACCTGTTCCTCGTACATTGCCTGATCTAACAAATAATGGTATAGTTTTTTAATCATTTTATCCTCCGTACCTAATAATATTTTATCCAGTCCTATCGGTTCTAATTTGATGCCTAACTCTTTTTTATCTTTCCAATATCTCACCTGTAATTGAAGGTATGCCCACCATTCTAATTCTATCCCTTCGTCTTGGAGAGTTTTCCTGGGTTTCAATTCCCCTCTTTTGTCTAAAATATTTTTATATGTTATAATCTTTCCTAATTGGATAAACTTTGGATGTACATGCATTTCTAACGATGAGATCCAACTAGGGACTTGAGTATAATTTGGTTGCCAGATTTTAACCCATACATCAATTAGAGCTTGTCTGATATAGTGCCTTCGAAAATATTTGTGTGTCTTATATTTATGATCCCATAACATAGCATGCCATCCTATTTGTAGGTCATGACCTTCCAGACATAATAATCTCCTGGAGATTTATTAATATTCAATCCCTTACCCATAATAATATTATGGCCTGATAATATTTTTCCAGGTCTGGGAGGCCAAATCCCCCCCCTTCCTTTGAATCCTGCAGTAATTTTAATTTAATCCTTGCTCTTTTTCCTTGCCAAATGAATTTGAGTATAATTTTGTTAAGGTTTTGAAAAAATTTCTTGTCCAATTTTATGGGTATACATTGGAACAAAAATAAAATTTTCGGTAACACATTCATTTTAATTACCACAATTCTGCCCATAAGGGTGAGCTGCAGGTTGGTCCAAATATCTAAATCTTTTTTGATCTGTTCAATTAACTTATCATAGTTATCTCTTTTGAGTGTAACACATCTAGCAGTTAGTTGTATCCCTAGATATCTTATTTTGTTCGTAATTTGAATACCTATTCTGTCAACCAATTCATTTTTCTGTATTTTAGTCATATTTTTGATGAGCATTTTAGTTTTTTCTTTATTTATCTTCAGACCTGCTATTTCCCCACATTTACTCAGTATTTCCATCAATCTTATCCCTGATTGTAATGGTTCTTCGATTATAAGAACTAAATCGTCTACAAAGGCTTGTGTTTTAAACGTTTCTTTCTTGATCTCTAGACCCTTAATCTGTTCATCTTGCTGAATTACTCTGATTAATACCTCAAGAGATAGTATAAACAACAGTGGTGATAACAGGCAACCTTGCCTTGTGCCTTTTTGAATTTGAAAGCTGTCGGTCATTTCTCCATTAATTATTACTTTTGCTGCCTGTTTAGAATAAACTGATTTAAACATATTTTAAAAAAATTCCCCAAAATCCATATACAATAATTGGTTGAACATAAAATCCCATTTCACATTGTCGAATGCTTTTTGTGCGTCAAGAAAAATTAAACCCATTTGCTTTTCATTATGCACTTCATAATACTCCAATATGTCCAAAACAATCCTGACATTATTTCTTATGTATCTTTTAGATAGAAAGCCATTTTGATCAGAATGTATAAAATCCACTAAAAATCTTTCAAGTCTTTGTGCCATTATAGCCATGAAAATCTTATAATCGGAATTTAATAGAGAAATGGGTCTATAGTTCTTAATATGCGCCAGGTCTGAATTTTCCTTAGGAATCAAAGTGAGGAGAGCTTCTTCCCATGAGGCTGGTATTTTAGCTTTTGTTAGAACCTCATTGAATAGATCCAACAGCATTGGGCTTAGAAATTCTTGTGCGTTTTATACATTTCTACAGGTATACCATCTGGCCCAGGTGCTTTATTATTTTTTTGTTTCTTGATTGCCTCCAAGAGTTCTAAATTTGTTATCTCTTTGTTCAACAGAATTTTAAATTCTTTTGGCACCTTTGGTAGATCAGCTGATTGTAAATACTGTACAATGTCATAGTTATTTCTCCATTCATCATCTTTGTATAAATTCTTGTAAAACTCATATGCCACTAATTTCTTTCCTTCATTCTGGTACACCATATCACCTTCTGCATTGTAAAGTTTAGTAATCCTCTGCTTGTTGTTGTGTTTTTTAATTTTATAAGCCAGCCATCTCCCTGGTTTATTGGCATTTTCGAAGAAATTTTGTTTAGTACGTTTTATCTGCTGTCCTAAGTCTTCCTTCCCAATAATATTCATCTTATGCTTAATTAAGTCTATCTGTTGTTTCAAATCACATCTTTGTGGTTCCTTTTGCAAGTTTTCCTCAACTCTACTTAGTTCTTCTAAGTGTCTTTGTCATTGTGTTTTGATTTTGTGTTCCCTGGCCATGTAAGAAATTGCAACGCCTCTCATGTAGGCTTTGGCTGTGTCCCATAAGTTTTGGCAATTTGTATCTTCCTTCTTATTTGTCTTAAAAAACAGGTCCAATTGTTCTTCCAATTTCAATTTGAATTCTTTATGTTTTAGGATTGCTCTTTTCAGAGTCCATCTCCTCATATTTTTTTGCCCTTTCCATCTAATTCTAATCAGATTATGGTCAGCCCAGGAGTTCGTATCGATTATCCTCTACTTCTAAATTTAAGTCAGTTGACATCCACACTATATCAATTCTAGACCATGATTGATGACGTCCAGAGTAGAAGGTAAACTGTTTTTTCCCTAAGTTCCTTTCTCTCCAAGTATCCTGAATATTGAGCTCATCTGCCATTTTTAGGAATGTATCAGGTATTGTTCCTCTGGTTCTTTTTCTGCTCTTTCCACATTTATAATCTAGGTTTCTATCCACAATTGCGTTGTAATCTCCCATTATACAGATGTTATCATATTCCAATTGATTAATAATGTTATGAAGTTTCTTATAAAATTGTTTTTGCCCCTCATTTGGGGCATAAATTTCCACCAGGAGAATTTTAATTTTATTCAAAATTACTTCCACTATTAAAATTCTACCATCTTCGTCCTTATAAATTTGCTTAGCCAAAATTTCTTGTTTAATATATGCTACCACTCCTCCTTTCTTGTATTGCGAAAGTGCCGCAAACATGTCCCCCAATTTAGGGCAATTTAATAAATATTGATGATGTTTTTTTATATGAACTTCTTGTAGCATAATTATATCTAAGTTCATCTTATTAAGCCTATTTAAAAACTTTTTCCTTTTAGTTGGAGAGTTGAGGCCATTAACATTGATAGATATGGATTCAACACCTTTTTTCCCCTCCTTATCTATGTTTGGATCTGGTTACTATTGCCGGTCTAGACTCTTGAGTTTGTAAATCCTTCCCTCTTTCCACTATCAATCTTGTCGGTCTAGCCTCTTTAATTTCTTTAGGTCTATTCTCCTCATGTTTCTTTTCATTTTTCCCATTTTAATATCCTCTCGAATCTTGACTCGTTTGCCTTTGGATTCAGTGGCTTGCGCTAGTATCTCTCCTTTCTCTCTTGCCCCTCTTTCAACTAAATCTTCCTTGCTGCCAAAGTTTTCCCTATAGAATTCCTCTGCTTTATCTATTGAGTCTAAGCGGAACTTTTTCTCCTGCCGTAACCAGAATCCCTTCCAGGGTCAACCATCTAAAGTTGATATTTTTCCTCGTCAGTTTAAAAGTTATGTGTTGGTAGGGCCTTCTCAAGTCTCTCACTCTTTTAGGTACTTGTTTAAGTACAATCAACTGTTTACCTCGGTATTCCAATGAGTCATCTCTGAACCTGAAGAGAATTTCATCCCTAATTGATTTCTTGATAAATCTAATGTGTACTTCTCTGGGAAGATTGTGCCGTCTTGCATAATTTGTGTGTATTCTGTAATTCTCATCTATCTCACTGGCCATCTCCTCTCTGCTGGACCCCAGTGCTCCCACTAGTATATCTGACATTATTACTGGGAGATCTTCACCTTTCATCTCTCCTACATTTTGGAACCGTAAATAATGAGCAGCCTTCTCAAGTTCCAGGGAGATAACTGTAGCTTCTAATTCTTTGTTAGCTTGAACTAACCTTTCATTCATTTCATCTACTCTCTGCTCTTCTTTATCCATCCTTTCCTCCATTTCTGATAGTTTTTTTTCGTTTTTCATAATTTGCTGGTGAAAGGTTTCAAGTTTCCCATCCATGGACTTGATTTTATCCTTAAGTTCCCCTGTATCATTCCTTACTTCCCCTATTTCTTTTTTTAGATCTTCATGATTCTTGCACATTAACTGTTGCATTGATTGCAACATTTGTTGCAAGTCTCTAAATGAGTTTGCCCTATCTTTTTGCGCCATTTCTTCTAGCGATCTTTGCCTGGCAGGGCTTGGTTCCAGCAATGTAGTCTGAGATGTCTGTTTTCTCCCTATTCCAACCCTTGTAAGATTGGGGATACTAGACATTTTTTTCAATTCTCCAAACCAACCTCCCCACTTATTTACAATTGTTAGAATATTTTCCAGAATATCAGAACTATTATGGAGAATCAAAGATTCCTGTTAATATATCTACTTAACATTTGAAGACAAAACTAGATACACTAAACAGTCACTTTCCCTTGTTATTTTTCCCCCCTCTTGTGGCAATTCTCAGTTTGGCCAGCAGGTGTCACTTTGGCTTTGTCTCTAATATATGATCTGCCTGTTCATTTCAAAATGTCTACTTCCTTCTTCTTCTTCCAAGCATTTGCTCTGTGCCTTAAAGTGAGCTTGCCTTCCAAAGTTAAACTTCCTTCCTTGGAATAAGGAAAGAAAGAAGAGACTCCTCTTCTCTTCTCTGTAAATCCAACCAAAGTAGTAAATATGTAGGCAAACCTTTTAAGCCCAAACCTTCCTTTTCGCCGCTTTTCCAGGAACGAGGGAAATCCCTCCTCCCCTCTTGTAGGCAATTAAAGTCGTCAACTTTCTATTGAAATCCTCCAGAGCGCTCTTACACCAGATCCCTTCTGATCAGGATCACTGCTCAAGTAAATTTTAACTGGAGCTGTCACGTCTCTGTCCAGCTGCTTCACCGCTAAACTTTGGCCAGCTGACAGCTGTCATTCCTTTGCAGCCGCCATTGTCGGCCGGTTTTTTCCTCCGCTTGACTTGCCAAAGCTTATCCTGAGTTCGCCAGTCCCAACTGCCATCTGGAACCACTCCCTAGAATGCCTTGTTGTTCCCAGTCCCCCTCCAGGGAACTAGTGACCCCAAAGGGTCTGTCAAAGCAGTCAGAAACGGGGATAGATGCTCCGGAGAATCGTCCAACACACCTGTTCTTCTTGGCAGCTGGCCCCGCCTCCGGACTCCTGCATAATTCATTGGTTAAGGATATAAGCATGAACTAGCCAAGATTTTAAAAAAATATTTCTGGTGTTTTAAAAAATATTTCTGCTGTGGAGTCTGTTCAGTTTGGCCTATTGCATAGCATATACCAGTATTTAGAGGCACTCATTGGACCAGGGGATTTTGTCAGACTGGCAAAATGTGTGTCATGATGTTGCAATGCAAGCACCTTTCCTTATTTGTATATAACATTGCAACGCATGTATGGAAGCGCATTGTCCCCTCCCCCCACATGCAGATACTTCCATTATTACTAGTGAATGATGGGGTGCAAGGATTTGTTAACAGGCTCAGAAGTTAAACAAGACACAAATTTATCTGGTACAACCTTTGGGGCTTTCTGAAAAAAAAATCTATTTCAGAAGTCTTAAAAGATTATAACAATATTTCTAGGGTATCCTCTTTTTTATGTAAGAATTTTATTACAGTTTACAAGTATAAAGANACAATTTCTGTACTATACCTTAACATCTTCACTAATATTTCAATGATAAAATATTTTTTACCATATCTCACTCCTTATCAATAGTCAGATTATAAAAACTCATCATTCAGTCCCAATCAGCAAAAGTCTATTAAAAGCTACCAGAAATAGTAAGATATATGTTTTAACCTTAAATAACTCTATTTTGTAATCAAATTTATCACTTTAGCTAAGAAATAAAGCAAAATTTAATCTTTTTCCCACTAATCTTTTAAGATCTAAACAGATCTTTAAAGCCTCATTATTTAGTTCTGGTCAAAAAGAAATTAAATTAATAACTAACAAAACCCACAGTATCTATATTTTAATCCTGGTCAAATAACTTATTTTACATTTCTTCCATCTACTTTTTAAAAGCTTGATCTTCAATCCTGCTCAATAAATCCCACATTTGATTCCATATCATTTTCTTTGTCTCCTTTGATGAACAACCTCTAACTCAATATTCTGCAACTCTTTTCTTTTAGTGATAATTCTAACATAATCCTATTCTCTCTACTTTCTATATATTTACTGTCTAGTGTCACAATGTCCTTCTCGGTGCGCAAGAAAGGACCAGTAGGCAGGTACGAGTGACAGATGGTTTATTCCGTACAGGAGAAAAGTCAGTACTGGAGGTGAACTGCTCCCAGCACTTTACATAGCCTCCCTGCTTCATAGCCCCACCCCCAGTCTGCAAGCCAGCATCCGGCGTGAAGTTCACATAAGTGGCAATTCGGGTCCTCGCTTCCTTCCCTCGCAATAGGCACACAGTGGATTACTTCTCAGAGCAGACCCCAGGTAGGGGTTTTAGCATCTTTTTCTGGCACCCCCTATAGCCGCCAGGATCCGGGTGTGACGTCAGTTGATGCCAGAGGTTCTCCCCCCCCTTGCTGAGGCATCGCTACCCCTTCCTTGCACCACCACCTCCCACGGCTCTGAGCCGTCATTCTTCAATCCACGCTATGGTCCGCAGGGATTCCCCTCCCCATTGAGCTCTGGCACCCAACAGCTGACGAACTCCTGGAACCGGCCCTGACCTCAGCTGATGGACTCCAGTCTGCAGACAGTCCAGGCGGCGGCCCCGGCTGGCGAGGAGGTTGGTTGGAAGGTGGCGTTGCCGAGCTGACGGCCTCCTGGAACCGGCCCTGACCTCGGCTGACGGAATCCAGTCTGTGGACACTTCTGGCAGCGGCCCCAGCTGGCAAGGAGGTAGGCAGGGAGGCAGCGGTCCAGTGCTGGGTTCCTCCCCTCCTTTGTGTGTTGGGCTCACGGGGCTCAACAGGTGGCTTCCTCTACCAGGGCTTCACCTGGAAGGTAAGAAGACTTGTATGAGTGGTTGTCCACTCCAGTGGATGATTTGGCTGGCCCCCCACCCGGCTTACCAGGGTACTGGCGATGGAATGCTCATACCAAGCGGGAGGCACGGATGTCTGCCTCCCTGACCACGATGCCTCTGTAATGGGGTACCCCTTCCATTGTACCAGGTATTGCAGGGTTCCCCATCAGATCTGGGAGTCCAGGACCTCCTGGATCTCATAATGATCATCCAAGACAGGCCCTGGTTCTCCTTCCACGGGTGTACAGGAGGGCTCCTCGACCGGTTTCAGCAGACTGCTATGAAAAACCGGGTGTATTTTCCCCAGAAACCTGGATAGTTGTAGTTCCACGGCCACTGGGTTGATGACCTGTATGACCCAGAAGGGCCCTAGGAACTTTGGCACCAGTTTCCTACAAGGTACCTGCAGTCGCAGGTACTTCATAAAAAGATATACCAGGTCGCCCACCTGGAAGGACTTCTGGGGCCTCCTTTTTCTGTCGGCCTGCACCTTTGTGGTCTCCCCAGATTTCACCAGGGCCTCCTTAACTGCACTCCACCCCCCCACAAGTGTCATCCACACCCTGGGTTGGCAGGGCAAGGGACCCCCTTGGTTGTACTCGGATATGGGGATACAATTTCTGCCCTGCACCACCCGGAAGGGAGCAAACCTGGTGCTGCTATGCACCGCATTTTTATATACCATCACTGCAAATGCCAACAGGTCCACCCAGTCTGTTTGCTGGTATGACACATAGCTTCGCAGGTAGCACTTCACCATGGCGTTTGCCCATTCTGCTGCCCTGTTGGTGCTGAGATGGTATGCCGAGCTGAGGCACTAGGATGACCCGATGAACTGGATGAACTTGTGCCAGAAGCAAGCTGTGAACTGCACCCTCCGGTCCGAGATGATCCGTTGGGTACTCCATGCAGGCGGTGTCAATGGTCCTACCGTACTCCTGGTAAGAAGGACACTGAGGCAAACAAACTCAGGAAGCAGTGGCTTTACTTTGAGGTATCGTTGGCAAACAAGACAACCTTGCAAAGAGTTCCTTGCTTAAACTAAGTTCGTGCTGGGAGCAACCGCCTCCCAGTGTGGTTTAAATGCATCTGCGGTACTATTACACCCCACCCTCCACCCACCTAGCCAGCATCCAGCCATAATTGTTAACAGCTGTCCCAACCGGCCTCCTCCCCCCTGTGCTCCCATCCCCAGTGATTTCCGGCGTCCTATGAAGCCTCGCCACGTCAGCGCAGCTCCACATGCTGTCCAGCACCTTGCCCGCTCATCAGCTGTTCGGCGGGCCAAAGAACATCACCTGTCTGCTGTTTGGCGGTCTAAGAACTGCCTCCGGAGCGCTGCCGTTCGAACTGTCTTGCTCCCGAAGCTGTCGGTAATGCCGGAATGCTGGGAATGTCCCCTCACAGGAGGTGAGCTGCCTGGAGCCGGTGCTGGCCGCTGATGTCCTCTCCCAGTGTGCCATCCTCCTCCTCCCCCCCTCTGCGTGTCGAGCCCGGGAGGGCTTGACAGGTGGCCCCCCTACCAGGTGTCCTTCTGGAAGGCAAGCAGAGACATATGATTAGGTTGGTGTTGTGGAGGCAGGCACGGTTACTCTCCCCCCTGGCTTATGAGGATATTTGCGGTGGTACCGCCATATTAACCGAGGCGCATCGACATCGGCCTCCCCCACCCAGGATGCCTCAGATATTGGACATCCTTTCCACTGTACTAAATATTGCACACGACTCCGGTGACACCGGGAGTCGAGTATTTTATCAATCCCCCCCAACCGGACCTGGGGGTTGCTTTATACACCTAAACAATGGTTTTGTCACTGGCTTCAGAAGGCTACTATGGAAGACTGGGTACACCTTGGCCAAAGTTGCGGGGCAACTGTAGCTGCACAGTTACTGGGTTGATGACCTGCTGTATCTTGAATGGTCCTACATATTTTGGACCCAGTTTTTTACACGGCCTGCGTAGCTTTAGGTATTTCGTAGACAGGTAAACCTCATCTCCAACTTGGAAGGGTCTTTGTGGAGTCCGTTTCTTGTCGACCTGTCTTTTTGATGTTTGCTCTGCTTTCCTCAGAGCTTTCTTTGCCGACTTCCACACGCTCTGGATTTGAAGTATCCACTCGTGTGGTTGGTATGACCCAGGGTCTCCCTGCAGGCATTCGGGAATTGGAACAAATTCAACCCCATGCACAATTCGGAAAGGAGCAAAACCAGTGCTACTGTGGACCGTGTTATTGTACGCCACCTCAGCGAATGGTAGGAGGTCGGTCCAGTTTGTTTGTTGGTAATCAACATAGCACTGCAGGTATCATTCGACCATCGCATTGGCGCGTTCAGCTGCTCCGTTCGTGCTGGGGTGGAATGCGGAACTCAGGCCCTGTGACGAACCGATGGATGTGATAAACTCCCTTCAGAATCGAGCGGTGAATTGCACGCCTCGGTCGGATATGATGCGACGGGGCACCCTGTGTAATAGATATGTGCTATAAACAACTTTGCCAATCGTCAGTCTGATGGTAGTCCTTTGCAGGGTATGAAATGCACCTGTTTCGAGAACAGGTCTATCACTGTCCATATTACCGTGTTCCCACGACTTTCCGGCAGTTCGACAATAAAGTCCATGCCAATTTCTTCCCACGGACGGGTGGGATCGGAAACCTGTAGCAATCCAGGCAGTTTCCCTACCCGGGATTTTGTGGTTGCACACATGGGACATTCCCGGATATATGTCTCCATGTCCGTTTTCATACTCAGCCACCAGAACTGACGTCTGAGCAGGTGCAAGGTCTTTAGGAAACCAAAATGACTGGCCTGCTTAACATAATGATCCCGGCGAAGTACCTCCACCCGCAAGGATTGTGGGACGTAGATCTTATCACCTTTCCATGCCAACCCATCCCTCCTGGTTAATATATCTGGATGGGCTACTAACCATGGATCGGTTGTAAGTGCGCCTTGCAAGTTCTGTACCAGGTCCTCCATAGGCTGCACCACCGTGACTCTTTCCACCAGCTGCTGGGATGGGGGTATCAAAGCCTATACCACCTCCTCCCTCTTACTGTTGTACTGTGGCATAAGGGATAACGCATCTGCGAAAAAATCCTCCCACCAGGTACGTATTTTAACTGAAACTGGAAGCGCTGGAAATATAGCGTCCATCTCACGTGTTTTGGGGCTAGTCGCCGGGGCGTTTGCAAAGCCTCCAGGTTTTTGTGGTCAGTCCACACTTCGAAGGGCTCGTTGGCCCCTTCCAGAAAATGACGCCACATGGCTAATGCCCACCTCATGGCGAATGCCTCCTTTTCCCATATTGCCCACCCTCGCTCGGCATTGGTCAACTTACGCGAGGTGAATGCACACGATTGCAAAATCCCCTGCTCATTCCTCTGTAACAGTACCGCCCCCACTGCTATGTCGCTAGCGTCCGTTTGCACGACAAAGTGGTTCTCCGGGTTAGGATGTCGTAGAACCGGCTCCCTCGAAAACAAGGCTTTTAAGGTCTCAAACGCCTGTTGGCACTTAAGCGACCAGGGTAACATCTGGTTCGGCTGCGGTTTGCTCACTGTGGTTTTGGTGCAGAGCAACTCCGTTAAAGGTAGAGCTACCGCAGCGAAGGAAGGAATGAATTGCGGATATAAATTTGCGATGCCGAGAAAGCTCTGCAGTTGGCGACGTGTTCGTGGGGCTTGCCAATCAAGGATAGCCTGCACTTTCACTGGGTCCATCTCTACCCCCTCCCCTGATATCCTGTACCCAAGGTAATCCAACCTAGTCTGGTGAAATGCACACTTGGTCAGTTTGACGTACAAGTGTGCATGCAGGAGTTTGCGCAGAACCTGTCGTACTAACCTCACGTGATCTGCCTTGTTAGCTGAATATATGAGGATGTCATCCAAGTACACGAGAACCCCTTGATACAAGTGTTCATGCAGTACTTCATTGATCAGCTACATGAACACTGCAGGAGCCCCCTACAACCCGAACGGCATCACCTGGTATTGAAAACTCCCTAACGGACTGTTGAGTGCAGTATTCCATTCATATCCTTTTATTCATACCCTGTAGTACGCTTCCCGCAAGTCAAGCTTCGTAAAAATCCTTCCTTTGGCTAAATGAGCCAGGAGGTCTTTCATGAGGGGAAGGGGATATAATTTCTCCACACACACCCTGTTGAGACCCTGAAAGTCTACACAGAGGCATAGCGTCCCGTCCTTTTTTTCTTTAAACAGTACAGGAGCCACAACTCGCGAACGGGCGGGTTGGAGGAACCCTCTTGCCAAGTTTTTGTCTATGTATCTCCTCAGCTCAGCCATCTCTTTCGGTGTCATGGCGTACATGCGGGGCTTAGGGAGTTTCGCACCCGGCATGATGTCAATGGCACAATCGGTCGAACGATGAGGCAATACATTGCACTCCCGTTCATCGCACACTTCGGTGAGATCGGTATATTCTGGAGGAAAGACGACATCCCCTTCCCCCCTTTTCTTGTCTGTCCTCACTCTCCTTCCCCATTTGGACCTGCTCATGGGGTGGTGGCTGGGGACCAACACCTATTCGAACTTTCTGGTACCCACCCTCCCACCAAATCGTCGGACCCCACTTATCCAACCAGGCTAGCCCTAATATGGTGGCCTCTGTCATTGAGGAGACTACCACAAAACGAATAACCTCCCAATGTTCTCCCAACTCCATCCGCACTGGTTCTGTGATGTACATGGCAGGAACTCCTCCCAGTAAAGAACCGTACACCTGTTCAAACTGTACCGGTTTGCGCAAGGGCCTCACTCTAATGCCTACTTGTCTTACTACGTTCTCACTAATCAAACACCGAGGACACCCAGTGTCAATGAAAGCATCATGCTTTCCTCGACACCCCGAGTGTGCACTGGCCAATACAATAGGGAAAGTGAATGGATGGACGGGTTCATTTACCATCGGGTCTTCAGGAGCTCCCGTGTCCTTGTTGTACATGACCAGTTGGGGTCCTGCCATGCTTGTTACGTCCTCTGGTTTTGACCGTTCCCCTCAGAACATGGACCCCTCGGCCTGTTGTGCCGCCCGTGACTTCTCTGGGGTCTTCCTCGGGGTCCCTTTCGCAGGGGACTCTGCCTTTCCTTTGGGTACTGGCTCGGGACATTCTGTGGCACAGTGTCCTGGTTGGTTTGCAGCGAAAGCACCTAAACATTGGGCGAGGCGTTCCAGCGGGTGGACCAGGCACTGGTCCTGGAGGCCTTGGTCGCTCGATGCTCTTACATGGACCCACTGGGCTATCACCCCTCAGACGGAATTCTTGTAGACCCGTGTCCAAGTCCATTACCACTCGGAACCATTCCTGCAACCTGCTCGGGATCCCACGGTACACACATGCCTGTCTGAGATTCCTATCCAGGCCTGTCTGAAATTGGTTCACCAACAGGCATTCCGGCCACGTGCGCAACTTACTAGCAATTTGTTTAAAGTCCCGGACATGTTCTGCAGCGGGTCTGCCTTGTTGCCTCATCCCCAGCAGCTCCCCTTCTGCCCACTGTACTCTGGACACATCTTTTTTTTTTCAAAAGAAATTTTATTATTTTTCATCATAAAAAACAATCATAATCCTAGATAAACAAAGTAAAAAGTAAAATCCCCCCCCCCGGACTTCCCAAACCTAATCCCAGGATAATATTCATATAAAAGTAAACAAATACTAATATCTCTAACTCCATAAAATATCTTAATCTACATGAAAAGATAGAAAGAGTAAACAAAATAAGAAAATCTAAAAACCTAAGTTGTATTCTACCACTCTAGGCTTCTTTTGAATATAAACAATCCATCTTCTCCATATTGATAAAAATTGTTCATTCGAGTAGTTCTTCAAATAAGCCGAAATCTTTGCCATTTCAGCAAGATTCGAAACTTTCAATCTCCAGTCTTCCATTGTAGGCAGAATTGGGCTTTTCCAGTTTTAGGCTATCAGCAAACGGGCAGCAGTTAAACAATAAAGCATCAAATTTATCTCTTTTGCATCTAAATCTTGCACAATACCTAAAAGAAACAACTGTGGGAGAAAGATAATCCTTTTTTTAAAGATTTGCTGTAAGTTCCACCACAATTGTATCCAAAAGGCCTTAATAACCTTACAAGTCCACCACATATGAAAAAAAGTTGCATCTGGGTGTCCACACCTCCAACACTTGGATTCATAATTCACATAAATACGAGACATAGTTGAAGGATCCAAGTGCCATCTATAAAACATTTTGTAAAAATTCTCACGTAAATTTTGAGCTTGTGTAAACTTCACATTTCTCACCCAGATTAACTCCCAAGTGTCCATAGGTATTGTTTCTCCTATATTTTGAGCCCATTTAATCATACA
>NW_015391449.1:15888-25250 GCF_001527695.2 Protobothrops mucrosquamatus
TCAAACCATCTGTACCAGGAGCTTTACCAGCTTTCAATTGTTTAACTGCATTTAAGATTTCATCTGCAGTAATCTCTTCATTCATAAGTTTCTGTTGTTCTAATGTAAGTTTATAAGTAGATGAAGATTGTAAATATTTGTCAATATCCTCAATTTTTATACTCCCTGAAGAATATAGGTGTGAGTAGAATTCTGTAAAGGCTTTTTTAATCAGTTCTTGTTGATATACCTCACGACCCTTGACCAAAACTTTTGATATAACTCTAGCTTTTTGTCTCTTGCGTAATTGGTAAGCCAACCGTCTTCCTGGTTTATTTGCATTAGCAAATGTATTATGTTTAATATATTTCAAATTGGTGGCCACCTGATCAGCAATTAGCATGTTGAATTGATCCTTAAGCATTTTAATAGAAGCCTTCAAGTTAATATCTGTTGGTCGCTGAGATAATAATTTTTCTTTAATCCCGATTTCTTTTTCCAAATTTAATCTACTCTGTATTTGCTTATGTTTATGTGCATTGTTCATAGAAATTAGCAGGCCCCTCAAATAGGCTTTGCTGGCGTCCCAAACAATATGTATAGGAGTACCTTTATTCAAATTAAATTGAAAAAAACTCTTTCATATGTTCCTTCAGAACTTTGACCTTATCCTCATAATTAAACAAATTTTCATTTATTCTCCAAGATTTCCTTTTTTTTTGTTGACCAATCTCTAACCATACCATACTATGGTCAGTCAAAGTTCTGGGAAATTTTTTTGTTTTATTACAAGCAGTGAGTAAGTCAGTTGATGTCAAAACAAAATCAATCCTTGAGAAAGACTCATGTCTATGAGAAAAAAAAGTAAAGTCACGTTCATTCATATGTTGTGATCTCCAAACATCCACCAGCCCCAAATCTTCCATCATTGCAAAAAAAGATTTAGGGAGTCTGGAAAGGGCCACGTCCTTAGAAGTTGTCTTTTTATCTTTTAAAGTATCAAGTACCCCATTCCAGTCCCCCATAACAATCAAGGAATTATAGTCCATAGCCACAATTTTCTGGTGTAGTTGTCTATAAAATTGTTTTTGAGATGACAGTTGATTGGGGGCATAAACCCCCACTATTAAACACTTTCTTCCATTTAGGTTTATTTCCACAAATAAAAATCTTCCTTCTTTGTCAGCTTCCTTTAAGATAGGTGAAAGATATTTCTTTATATATAATGCAACCCCAGCTTTTTTTTTAAGAGCAGGTGCAGCAAACAAATCTCCAAGCTTAAAATCTAGCAATAATTTTTGATCTTTAACCACAATATGAGTCTCTTGTAGACATGTAATATCATTATTAAAATGTCTTAAATAATGAAAAACCTTGCGTCTTTTGTGGGGTGTATTAAGCCCCCCCACATTCCAAGATGAAATTTTAAGCATTGGCTGATTTCAATCCTATAGCGATACTTGAAGCGTAGGACTTAACAAAAACCTTGGGTCGAGTGCCACCTACTGGCTCAGAAATAGCAGGTAGCAAACTGTCAGATGTTAACGGGCGGGCTGTCATTTGTTGTTCTTTTTCCTTGCGTCTGTGAGCTGCGCGAGTCATTCTTTGTTCTTTTCCGTCATCTTTTGAACACCCATTTGCATCCTTTACACCGGAAATAGAAGGGAGGTCCACAATCAAATGCTCAGCTGCGTCAGTCTTTTGAGATGTGGGTGGACGCTCCACTTGCAACACAGACGCCATAAAATCATTCGCTTTTTTAACCGAATTAATTCTGTAACGCTTACCAGCCACATTCACGATTATGCCCACCGGTATATCCCATCTGAAAATTATATGTCTGTTCTTAAGTTTCTGCACCAAAAAAGCATAGTCCCGTCGCGCTCTGAGTATTTTCGCTGGAATTTCTTTTAGAAGAATGATGTCTTGGTTTAAAATCTTAAATCTTTGTTGGTAAAAAAGCTGCATTATTTCATTTCGTCTCATTTTTCTTGTAAAATACACCACCACATCTCTTGGCAAATTTTTTTGACGAGCAACCCAAGAATTCACTCTAAAGACACGTTCTATTTCTTCGTAGATTAGTTCCTGTGATGGACCATCTCTGCCACAAGCCAAAAAGACATCTGCCAATGCTTCTGAAATTAATTCTCTTAATTTTTCTTTTGAATCCTCAGCCAGCCCACGAATTCGAATCGCGTACTCCATGTCCCGGAATTAAGCGACCAAGACATCACCTTTAACATTTTCCAAACCCTCCTCTACGAATTCCAATCTTTGCTCGTTCACTTCAGCCCTCTGTTCATTTTCCTCAACCCCTTTCTGCCACCCCGTCCACATATTCAGCCAAACCTTGGAAAGCAGTTGTCATATTCAAACGGAAACCCTCGTGTTTCTGTAATAATTCTTGTTGTTGCTGTATTACTTGATCAATCTTATTCTCCATTTTAGCATCCATTTTTTGTAACATCTCTGTCATTTGCTTAATACTTTCAGTCACTAAATCCTGTACATCTTTACCAGGGGGCGGTGGAGATGAAGAAGATGGCGGTGGGGGTGGCGGGTGGGAAGCCAGCTTAGAAATTTGTTGGAGCGGTTGAGGAGTCGGAGATGTAATTGATTTTGAAGTTGTAGGCACCACTCTTCTCGAAGCCATATTAGCAATTTAAGATTTCAAACTATGTAAAAGTCTTTTAAACAATTAGTCCAAAGCAAGTAGTGAAAGTATTAAGCGAAAGTTCCAGACCGGAAATACAAATCACTTTCATTTCTTCTTGCTAAAAAGTTTCATTCCATCGCCATTTTAAGTTCACTTTCACTCAATCCACCCCAAGTATAGGGAAGATCAGAATATTCCAAGTTAGAGTAAAATCCAAAATAAAAAGCAAACTTCCAGGGTCAGTTTGTCTGCATATAATGACTCACAGTTCAATTTAAGTTGCAGCGGTGGCGGCGGCTTCTAGCTTTGCCGAAGCGAAGGCGTCCTGGATCGCGGAGAATCCTCAGGGCTCCGGAGGAGTTCTAACCTACATCGTCCAAATAGGACGACTCGGGAACTCAACTCCTACCCTGGGCAACTTGCCGATCCCCCTATGCCCGGGGGAAAGGTATCAAGTCGTTTGACAGCTGATGCTTGCTGTCAAAACGGCTTTTACGCGAAAACAGGCGGGAGGCAGCTGTCAGCTGCGTCCGACGAGGTCGCCTGCACACCGGAAGTCCCCTCTGGACACATCTTCAAAGCAGGCCCGTAGGGCACCCAGGAATGACCCAACATCAGTCAGTTCCCGAGCGTGGTCGCTATGCAAGTCGGCCACCCATTCCACGGAGTGCTGCCATTCGAACTGCCTTGCTCCTGAAGCCGTCGGTAATGCCGGGATGCTGGGAATGTCCCCTCACAAGAGGTGAGCTGCCTGGAGCTGGTGCTGGCCACCGATGTCCTCTCCCAGCGTGCCGTCCTCCTCCTCCCCCCCTCTGCGTGTCGAGCCTGGGAGGGCTTGACAGGTGGTACACATGTGCAATGAACAGCCTGGCCAGCCTCCGAGCAGACAGCAACCCTTTATATGGAACAAAGTGTGCTTGCTTGGACAAGAGGTCTATGATGGTCCAAATGACGGTGTAGCCATGGCTCTCCGGCAACTCGATGATGAAATCCATCACAATGTCCTCCCAGGGCCTGGTTAGGTCTGTCAGCCCTTGCAACAACCCCAAGGGCCTTCCTGCTTTGCATGGCCACCAGAACTGACCCCTTGCCAAATGTAGGGTCTTGAGGAACCCGAAGTGACCTGCTTGTTTTGCGTCGTGGCAGCATTGGAGCACCCCCTGCCTCAGCACTTGTGGGATTTAGAGCTTATCATCATGTCAGGCCAGACCGTCCCGTTTCGTCAGCAGATCTGGATGGTCCCGTAACCAGGGGTCGTCCTGGAGCGCTATCCGCAGCTCTTGCACCAGGTCACTCACTGCGGTACAGGGTACCACTCTCGCCATGGTTTGGTGGTAAGGGGGCATAATCACCTGCATCACCTCCTCCCGCTTGCTATTATATTGAGGCAGTCTCGACAAGGCATCAGCCAAGAAATTCTTCCCCCCTGGTACGTACTTTAGCTGGAAGCGGAACCGCCGGAAATACTGTGCCCATCGGATGTGTTTAGGGGACAGGTGTCTTGGGGTCTGCAGTACTTCTAGGTTCTTATGGTCTGTCCAGACCTCAAATGGTTCCTTCGCCCCCTCCAGGAGGTGTTGCCATGTTGAGAGCACCCACCATACAGCAAACGCCTCCTTCTCCCAGATGGCCCATGCCCGTTCAGTTTCTGTTAGCTTCTGCGACATATAGGCACAGGGTTTCAGGGACCCCTGACTGTTCCTCTGGAGTAAGACTGCCCCTACTGTAACGTCACTGGCATCAGCCTGCACCACAAACGGTATGTCAGGGTCTGGGTGGAGCAGAACTGGCTCCCTCATGAACAAAGCCTTCAGAGTCTCAAAGGATTTCTGACACGCCATAGTCCATGCCAACAGCTGACCAGGGCATGGCTTCATTGCGGCCTGTTGGGTGCATAGCAGGTCTGTTAGGGGTAAGGCCACCGCAACAAACGAGGGGATGAATTGCCGATAAAAATTGGCAAACCTCAGGAAGCTCTGTAGCTGGCGGCAGGTCCTTGGCACCTATCACTTCAGAACAGTCTTGACCTTATTGGGGTCCATTTCTACCCCTGCCCCTGATATCCAATACCCCAGGTAGTCTAGTTGGGTTTGATGGAACTCGCATTTGGATAGTTTCATGAATAGCTGGGCCTTCAACAGTTTCTCCAACACCCGCCTCACCAACCTGATGTGTTCCTCCATGGTGGTGGTATAGATGAGAATGTCATCCAGGTACACAAGCACCCTGCGGTACAGGTGTTCATGCAACACTTCATTAATGAGTTGGATGAATACTGCAGGGGCCTCCTGCAATCCAAATGGCATGACCCGAAACTGGTAACTACCAAGCAGGCAGTTGAATGCCATCTTCCATTCGTCCCCCTGCTTGATACAGACCCTATAGTACGCCTCCCGCAGGTCCAGCTTGGTGAATATCTTACCCTTTGCCAGATGGGCCAGGAGGTCCTTCACTGTCTGCACTGTCATAAGCCACCACCTGGTATCTGGTGGTGGATGTTGCTTCTTCCCCCATCAGAGGTGGCTGTCGAGGAATGTCCCTTTCTGGTTGCTGCCCTGCCCATGACTGTTTCGTGACCTTCTTGGGTGTGGAGCCAGCTTTCCCAGGGGTCGATGGGATACCTTGTGGCATGGGAACGGGACACTCCACTGCCTGATGCCCTGGTTGGTTGCACCGGAAACACCAGAACGGTGGCGTACTGGAGTCTGGGTCCTCCGTCCGTTGTCCCAGTACCTCCGCCTCAGCCCGTTGGACCCGGGAGACATCCTCAAATCTTTAATTTCCTCCTCCAACCTTTTTATATGTTTCTCTTTTTGTTTTTTTATATTATAAGAATATTTTATCCCTAAACCTCTTACCACTGCTTTCATTGCATCCCATATTGCACCTATATTACTACCTCTTTCTTCATTTATAGTCCATATGTCTTTTAATTCTCTTTCCATTTTCTCTAAAATCTCTTTATTTTTAAAAATCCTCAAATCCATTCTCCATCTACTTGCCTGTTTATAATCACAATCTATTTCCATTTCCATAGTTACCATTCCATGATCTGATATTTTAATTATTTTTATCTCTGCTTTCATTATTTTAGATAATATTTCAGATGTTACAAATATATAATCCAGTGGTGGCGAACCTATGGCACAGGTGCCAGAAGCGGCACTCAGAGCCCTCTCTGTGGGCACGCGCACCGTCGCCCCAGTCCTAGGCCTTCAGCTGGGTTTTATAAAACTTTTTCGCTTTAGGCCTCCACCGCCGTGTGCAAAAAAAAAAGGTTCAATGAATCAGTCAATTTCAACTTCTCGCGGGGAAAAAAAGATCTTGCAAAGTTGGAATTGATTGATTGAACTTTTTAGTCCCACCCAGTCTGCCCTTACCACTTCAGCCACACCCACCCAATTGGCCACACCCAGCCAATGGGCCACACCCACCCGGCACCCGACGATGCATAAGTGGGTTTTGGGTTGCAGTTTGGGCATTCGGTCTCTAAAAGGTTCGCCATCACTGATATAATCTATTCTTGTAAAATTTTTATGTCTACTAGAAAAATATGTATAACATCTTTTAATCTATTTCTATTAATAAATTTTCTTAAGTCTGTATTATTATACTTTATTTCCGCTTTTGATGGATTAGATTTATCAATTCCTATATCCATAACCATATCATAATCACATAACCTTTTTTATTTCTTCTATTTCTTTATATACCCTATTATAAAACTCTCTTTGATTTGTATTAGGTGCATACAAATTTGCTAAAGTGACCTCTTGTCCATAAATCAAGCCTTGAATTATAAGAAATCTTCCCATATCATCCCTTTTTATGGCTTTTATCTTAAATTCACATCTTTTAGCTACCATGATTGCTACCCTTCTTGCTTTTGATGTACTAAATGCCTTTTCATATACATTAGCCCAATATAACCTAAGTTCATTCACCCCTTCTTTTTTTTGATGTGTTTCTTGTAAAAATACAATATCTATTTTCTCTTTGTTAATTGATTTTTCAATTCTTGCTTGTTTATATTCCCCCCCCAAGCCATGTACATTCCATATAGCTACCTTCAATGATTTCCACATCTATTCCTTATATTACATATTCCCTTTGGTTTCCATATGTGATCTAATATAAATCTTACAAAACTAAAAAAACAAAGTAAGCATATTGACCCAAAACATAAATAGCCTCTTATCCACCCATAAACATATATGTTGTCCCCCTTCCCTTCTTCTGGAGATCTTCCTCCTCTCCGCCGCTTCGGGCCTCCGGGGGGGGGGGGAGTGAAGCCATCCCTGCATGGACTTTGGTTGCCCACTCCACCTCCCTTGACCATCATTACTCTTAATTTCTAAACCCAAACATATATTATAAAATTACAAATACTTATATACTATCTCTACAACGAACTTGTAACTCCTGTTGCTTCATCCAGCTTCCCTTTCTCCTGTACATCTTCTTTATTGATGATTCCGTGCTCCCTTAATTTCTCCATCGCCTCCTCCTTTGTTCCAACTCTGTAAAACCTTCCACCATAAGAAAATCTAAAAAAAACTGGATATCCCCAGTTGTAGTTAATGTTATTTTTCTTCAATATTTGACAAACTTGATGCATTTCTTTCCTCCATTGTAAAGTCTCATTGCATAAATCTGGAAAAACATGTATCTGATGCCCCCAAAACATTATAGATGACATGTTTCGCAATTTGCGTGTCAATTGCTCTTTTTTTGCGTATGACCAGAGTCGCACCACAATATCTCTCGGCAATTTTCTTCCCAACCTTTTTGGGCTGACTGTATGTATTGCATCAATATCATATCTTGTAAAGGGGACATCTGGGAGGATCGAGGTAGCCCAATCCAGTACTGCTTGAATCAATTTTGCTTCATTTTCTTCACTTTTCTCCAGATATCCACGTATATGTAAATTTGATCGGCGCTGACGATCACATATCTCAATCAAATCCTTTTTCACTTGATGCATCATAGTTGTCTGATTTTTTAACACCTTATCATGTTCTCCCATCTGAGTCTGCACTTCTGTAATATTTCATGTCATATCGTGACTTTGTTTCGCCAGATCTGTTATTCTTACATCCATCTTGCCCATTTTATCTTTTATTTGCTTCAAATCCTCCTCTATATTTGTCTTAATTTCTTTTATATTTATCTTCATTTCTCTTACCTCTTGTAAGAGAGTATCAAGTTTATCTGGTTGAGTCAGTGACTTCTCAGGCGATTTTTCCCTCACATCCATTTCTAAGGCTTTTTCCACTCGAATCAGACGTAAATCTGAAGGTCTATGGCCTGCTTTGGGTCTTTGCCAAACACTTTCTGCACTTTGGCTGCGTTTTGACATCCAACCACCTAAAAGAGCTCTTAACCTTCTAAGAATTTTTACACAGTCTATAGTCCCAAACATGTCACTTCCTCCCTTTGTTTTGTCCTTATCAACTTATCTACATGAAGGCGACATGATGGAAATAAAAAAATCCAAAGGCAGAAACTAGCTTTATTACACACACCTTATCAAGGCTCTGTCTTCAAGGTGTTTAATATTTTCACTTTCTCCAGATCTCAACACTTGACCGGAAGGAGGGAGTAACAGGCCTTCACACTGTACATACTGTACACTTATAAATCAGCTATTATCTTTTCGGCTGTACTCCTTTAAACTCTCTTCAAATTCTTTCTCCTATCAGTCTTCAATCATAGAGCCCCTTCTCTCCCCATCAGCCTTCAAAAGCCTCTCAAATCTCTTAATCAGACATCCAAATTCAGAGCTTCTCTGGGACAATGTCCAAAACTGAATCAAATACAATCCAAACTTCAGGAGGAAAGCAAGGGAAGTAACTCATGTTTCATAATCTCTTAAATTTTCATAGTCCTTAATTGTGTTGGGAATAAAATTTTAGAATAAAAAGTAAAGTTAAGTGACATGTACTCTGTAAAATTTCTACATGCAGACAGTAAGATTTCTACACAAAATTTCTACACGTAAACTGCAAGATTTCTATACAATTTCTACATGTACACGTACCTTGTAAGAGTTCTGCACGTAGGCTATAGGATTTCCACACTGAGCTATAGGATTTCATGATAAAGTACATATAAGGGAATAGGTGAAGCAAAATAGTAAGGGGCAGGGATAATGTATTTTGTTTAGGCGATCCTGATAAGATTGTAACCTCAGAGGAGGGGCCAAGGCGTCAGGGGTAGAATGTATATAATGTGTGTCTTTGTTGTGACTAGGTGTGGCTCAAATATTTATTTGGAGTCCACCACGCTTTGCAAACCGTTGTATCCAATAAATCTCTGTCTAATTTCAACTTGCTGTTTGGTGTTATTCAGTGGGCTAGAATTTCTACCAACAATTGGGTGTTATATTTCTTAATCAATTCTCTGTGATGGTCCGGAGGAGGCAGAAATTAAGCATCTGTCATCCATTCAAGCTAGCTCCGCCCCCCCAAGTGATAGCCTTAATCTCCATCTTTACACGAAGTAACAGATTCCGGTACCGCTATCTCGGCCCTATCTTCTTCTTCAGTACTTCAGGTTGTTCTGCCTCAGATTTCTTGTCTACATTCAGTTCCTCAGCTGAATCTGAAATTAGTTTATGTCTAATCAGAAAGTCCTTGGCTTTTTCTATGGAATTCAATCTAAATCTTTGCTCCTGATAGGTAAATATCACTCCTTCGAGTTTATTCCAACGAAAGGGAAT
>NW_015391450.1:0-8294 GCF_001527695.2 Protobothrops mucrosquamatus
TGGCAATGGGGCGAGCCCAACCGGCTTCGTTATGATGAAACCAGCCCATGGGCTGGCAGTTTGACACCCCTGTTCTAGAAGGATAAAGTTGGATGCCAAAGTTTGCTCTGACTTTGGATTCTTAATTAAGACCAAATCAAAATTCCCAGTTTCCATATGATGGCAAAGAAACAAGATGAGTAACTTCCATGGCTTTTTTTTAGCTCTTCCAGCAGTTATTCTCAGCTAATTCAGCACAATATATAGAATGAGTAAGCATTGAAGGAGCAAATTAGTTGTAGAAGCCAGAACAACTGATGTATCGTTATATCTATTCCCAAACGTCGCCGGCCATCAATTATATTCAGCATAGTTAATGTGGGTTAAGCATGCAGAATTCTCATATCGCATTTTATGATCAGGAAAGGAAAAGGAAAAACTACGATACCCAACAGCCTCAGCGATAGTCCCGGAAATATTCCCCTGCCGCGCGCTCCTCGAGGACGCTGCAAGACTACCGCGCGGGCAATTTCGAGCCCGGCGGGGCGGGAGAAATAAAGTTTGGGCAGTTTTAGCTGAACGTTATGACTTTCCCGGTGGCTGAATTGCGGTGGCCCAAGCACCTTCTCCCGCTGGAAGTAAGTGGAGGGGGAAGGGAGCCCAACTTAACATGCGGGCTGTGTTAATGGCGTGGACTAGGGCCTGACCGGCACGGAAGGTGTCCCTGATCCTGGAAAGGATGGTAGTTTAATGAGAAAAGTACTTGGGGATGTGTACAATGTGTACACGTCTTTGCCGAAAGAGCTAAGCTGGAACCTCAGCGTCGCTTCCATTAACAGTTTTAAGAAAGAAGATACAAAGTAATAAAAAATAAGGAAGGAGAAAGCAACCAAAGAAAAAGTTAAAGAGGGAAAAAGTAAAAGAAAAATAGAAAAGAAAGAAGAAAAGATACAAAGAAGTGGCTTCTGATCTTCTTTGCAGCAATTAGAAGTACAATTATAAATTTACCTCTTTCCCTAAAGTTACGACATGACTCTTTGTATAATCTTGTCTAATCATCAAAACCATACATCATAACTTTATTTTGTTTGTTTTATGCCAAAAGGGGATTTCAGTCAGCAATAAATGTAAATATTCTTTTTTTCTCTCGTCAAAAAAGTCAATTTGACCATCTCAGCAAGTTCCAACGCCTTCACTAACCATTCCCCCCTCGGAGGTATTGCTGAGTTAGTGTCTTTTCTGAAAGTCTGGCAGGCTTATATTTTCAGTGAATAGATATTGGAAAAGGCAAAATCTCTTTCAACAAATATTGCTTGAGAATGTTCTGGAAATGGTTGGCTTCTACATTTTTCCAGACTAGCCTGCAGCTATGGTATTATCCCCCCCCAATGATCTCCCATCCCAAGTACTGAACACTCACTTAAAGTACAACAGTAATTTTTGGCATCTCAGCTTTTTATTTCTGCTAGTACTCCTTAGTAAAATATTAACTGTAGTTATATAATGTGACTTACATAGGAGATAGCAAAGAGTTGTCAGGGTGTGATACCATAAAATGTAAATGAAGCCTGTATCAAGTCAAAACAGAAGCGGCAAATAGTTCAAAGCATAAAATGAGGATTTATCAGGCATCAAAGCAAGAAGAATTAAAGTCCCAAATACAAACAGAGATTTAAATTGTTACGCCAAGGACATTAAAAAAATGAAAGTTGATTGCATCTGCAGCCTGAAAGTAGCCCCACATTTGTATTGATTGGTGATTCCCCTGTTCAAAAAATCAGCCTAGCTGCCGAGTTTTGTTATTCCAATCTGGATCTCCATTCTCCCTACTTTTTTATTGCAGTATTTTGGAGGGATCATTGCCTTAAGGTATTATTTCAAAAAATATTTTGTACTTTTGCAGCTCTCTGAATATCTTATTTGCCTTTTGACACTGCCCTTTGCAGATGAATATTTGGCAATTGTGGTTTCTATTAGTACATTTTGTGATTGATACACATAATTCCAGCAGCTGTGGAGGAATGTTGAAGGAAGTATTATAGCCATGCAATCTAATAATGCTAAATAATTAATAAAATAGTTAACCTTATCTGCTCAACTTCACGATATCTTCCTAGCATTTACTGACAGGGTTCAGAAAGCCTTCTGTCTGAAACCTTAGATTGTGGCTTACAGTCTTTGTAGATAGCCTTGTGATATAATTGGATTTAAGAAGCTCAAGCCCTGTTGGACATTACATTTTCTTCTCAGTTGCAATTAGACCTCTGACATAATATAATCTTTGTGGCTAAGTTAAAATGCTGCTGGTTCATGTCTTGCATGCAGATAGAGCTGGGAACAGCTTTTAGAGCATTCGCAAGCTTTGCAAAAGATATGGCATATGAACAGTTTAAAGAGAAGAGCTTTGTTCATACTTGAAATTTGTGAAGTATTTTTTTTTCAAATACTTTGCACAGCTCTGTTGGATATAGTAATTTTGCATACTATTACAAATGAATTAATAATTTTTATTTCAATCACATATAAAATTCCGGTTGCCATCATTTTTAATGATTTAGGAGGTGGACCACATTTTTAGGGTATTAGGAGCACAGCTCCTGTAGTAGACAACCTGATACTATAAAGCAGCTTCTCATATTCTCACAAATCCTAGTCAAAACACACTACAGACTAAGCAATGCATTTTCCAAATGATAATTACTAGTGCTCCTTCTTGGAGGTGGCTGGTGTCAGTTTCCATGTAGTCATTGGTAGAAATGTGGTAGATTTGTCTGAAATTCTGTAGTGCTGAGAAGCAAGCTACTTTCAACTTATGAAATGATAATACCATGCCTCTGAACAACAGCATTCTTGAAATATTAATTGATATTTGATTAAATAAGAGTCACTGGTCTGACACAAGTGACTATACAAATAGAATAAATAAATAGTTGTTTAGCTGATTGGCCATTTAGTTATATTTATTTGTCTGATTCAGTGGTGAGATTCAAATATGTGAACAACCAGTTCTCTGTGGATGCTGCTTCCGGAAGTCGATTCTGGGCCTGGGCAACGAAAAATTAGCTATCGGTTCTGCCGAAGTGGTGCGAACCAGCTGAATCCACCACTGGTCTGATTGATTGTGTGCCAGTTCTAAGTTTAGCTATAGTGACCCTATGTAGATTCCTTCCAACATGCAATGATGTTGCATATAAACGAAAGAGACTGATTACACTTCCATTTCTGTCTCTGAGGCTTCATGGCCTGCTGTGCTTAATATCCTTGTGCACACATAAGAATAGGTAAAGGCTCTTGCATGGTTGGAAAGAAGCAAATCTCATTAAAGACCTTCCCAGTATATCAGGATAGTCAAACTGGTGGCCCGCGGGCCGGATGCGTCATGTGCAGGCCACACCCACCCTGGCTCCGCAAAGGCAAAAAATGTCATGATACATCACGTGAGGCGATCAAGTTTGACATGCGTGCACTATATCTTCTAAAACTGCAGGCGTTAGGGATAAACATATTTAGATTCATAATGACAGGTGAAAATATCTGTAAAGGGATGCTCTTTGTTGCTAAGAGTGCCAGTTTGAAAGTTACAAATAAAAGTTATATTTAGATACTCTTGAGAACCTTTATGCTGCAACAACTTCATACTTTAGATGTATGAAAAAATTGATACTTTAGAGAAAATTGATAATGTCTACCTATGGCCATACTGAAGGGGTTCAAAATCTGATAGATCAACTATAAGATTTCATTATCTGATTTTTAAAATTTTGGTGTATTGCAAAATGCTGGAAGAAATTGGACTCAGGGTGTGGAGGGGGAAATTTGGTTTGATCACACTGAACTCACAAAATCTGCATGACCAAAGTCAGTGGTTCTGAACCTTTTCTTCAATACCTTTTCTTCAATACCTTTTGTGTCCATGGACCACCAAGACTTAACTCAAGATTTAAAACATAACATTTCTCCAAGCCTTTGCGGACCCCCTGTGATGACTTTGCTGCCCCCCCTCCAGGGGTCTGTGGATCACAGACTGAGAACCACTGGACTAGAGGAAGAAACTTAAGCCATTGAAATTAGGTTCTCCCTATTACTGATACGGTTTCAGGTTTCAGATGGAATTTCTAGGATGCTGGAATAAAGAAGAAGAGTAACCATGTTGTTTTTTTCATTCTTAGTTGTGCATTTAATTCCTGTTCTTAAATTAACTTAAATAGTTCACCTAGTATAATCTTAAGCAGCATAATGCTCTACGGATATTATTAAACCACACTCCCATACTCCCAGTGTTGACTGTGGTCATTGGAAAATGAGTAGAATTAGAGAGAGCAGCTTTGTTACGCTCTGACCTTACAGAAAAGAATAGGAATTATATTCAGTTTATTATTTTTTCCAGTAAGTACTTTTGCAAAATGATTTTCCAGCTTACTCTGTATGTAAATACTGTGATTTTTAATGTATTTCAGGAAGTTGATAACTTGTTGCGTTGTGGAATATGCTTTGATTACTTCAACACTGCGATGATAATTCCACAGTGTTCACATAATTGTAAGTAAAGTAATGGTTTCCTTCCTCCTGCCTTTTTTTTTATAATTATGCATTTGGTCTCTCATTATTTGCTATGGTGAAGACATATCTAATACCAGGCTTTTAACTGTTGAATTATTTTAGTATTTATTTTCAGCTGTATTTTTAGCTTTCTTTATTCTTAAATTTTGATAGCCATCTTAAGTACTTATAAGAACAGAAAGGCATAATGCATCTTGAATTACACCCAGAAGCTTATAGGGAACCAGTGTTCAATGCCCAGGTTGTCTCAGTGTACTTTTTCCAAGGAACTGGTATCAGCATTCTGACGTTGTGTGAGTCCAGTTCACCAGATGGGAGTCCTCCCCTTCCCCTAGCATTTTCTTGGGAATGTTGAATAGCATGGAAACAGTATGAAAATGGAACCAAAGTAAAACATTCCCCAGATTCAATCCTTCCAGGCAATGGAAATTCAGAAGTTTACCATAGTTGATGACAAATAAACAACAGTATATGTCAGTGATGGCGAACCTTTTAGAGACTGAGTGCCCAAAAACTTGGCCCGTCCCCGCTCCACCCCTGCCCCGCCCCCGCTCTTCCCCCACCCCATCCCCCACCCCACCTGTCCGCAGGGCCACTCACCGCCTCCAGGGCCCGCCGCAGATCGCCCAGGCAGCCCAGCAGCGCCATGGCGGCCACACCCTCTGTACCCCGCAGCATCAACTATACGGGATGAGGTGTGAGGACAGAGTCTTGTCTACGCTGCCTGGCTGCCATGTCCTTGGCTGCGCTGCTCCATGTGGCCCACGCTCGGGGGCGACTCTCCTCCAGGGGAGCTGCTGGTGAGGGGGTCGTGGGGGGAGGCGAGGCTGGGGCAATGGCATGTGTGCCCCCAGAGAGGGCTCCGGGTGCCGCCTCTGGCACGCGTGCCATAGGTTCACCACCACTGGTATATGNTGGCTGCCATGTCCTTGGCTGCGCTGCTCCATGTGGCCCACGCTCGGGGGCGACTCTCCTCCAGGGGAGCTGCTGGTGAGGGGGTCGTGGGGGGAGGCGAGGCTGGGGCAATGGCATGTGTGCCCCCAGAGAGGGCTCCGGGTGCCGCCTCTGGCACGCGTGCCATAGGTTCACCACCACTGGTATATGTTTTGGTTCCCCAACTCAAGTGTAAGATTAATTCTTTAGAGTGTTCATATAGTAAAGCATGTTGTAAATGCGAGTTAGAGGGTGAGGTGGGTCATATCAAAGAAAAGTCAGCCAGTTAATATTTCTGAATATAAATGATGGGCTTTATGAGTGGTTGAGACTGGAAAAAATCTTGTTTTCTACTGGTTTTACCCTGTGTCTTATAGCGTTATAAGCTCTTTCTAAATCCAAGTCAGTCATCTGACTGGCACCTTTCTCTCTCTTTCCATCTACAGATCCATTCTGTGTTGAATGATTCTAAAGATTATTTTGCTAATATATGAAATAAAGGATGCTGCATTGTAGCTTGCACAGTTAGGTTTGCTTTCTTTGGTATAGGCATCTAGATTGACCTCTTCCAATCTATCAGCCACTGTTGTTCTCCACATTTGCTGCTACAGTTCAGTTAAAATCTTTACTGATTATTCTTCTGTTGTTTGACATATTTCTATTGATACTTTATCTATTCTATGGGCTTCAATTTGGTAATGACTAGAGGATCTAACTTCCTCTTCTAGCACTACAGGGTCTTGTAAGTAGGGAATATCTTTCAAAGTATATTGGATGTTTTTGCATCTTTGCTATATAAAATGTGAGCGTATACTTTCTTTGATTTTTCAATCAGTTGCTGTCTGTCCATTGGCTTCAATTAATAACTATCCATCTCCTTTAGCATAGCAATTGAAGGTTGAAACTTCCCTCTGAATTCAGAGATCTTGTGGAATAGTTTCCTTGTTTTTCCATGTCTGTTTTCCTCTTTGATGTCTTTGCAGATGTTGTATAATAATGCCTCGTCTCTTCTAGCAGCTGTCTGAAATTCTTAAATTTCTTCCTGAGATGCTGTTTGCAGCTTCACATATTCTTTTCCTGCATGGCAATATCAGCAACTAGATGTCCCGAAGGCTTTAATCTAGCCATGTTATAAACACCATTAGTACTGAGGGATCTAAAGCTCTTTCTGAGTAGCATGTTGAGTGCTGTCTGGCCTAAGGGGCCCATCACCCAGCACTATATCATCAGTCATTTTATATTTTCTATCCATTTGGTTTTCTTGGTGAGTTTACTATTGCCTTCTCCTGTGTAGTATGAATTGATACTTTTGCTATTGTCACTAAGATGTCTCCAGCATCTGTATTGCTTCTCCCCAATAGAGGTGCCTGCTTGCTTGAGCTATATATTGGGTATGCAAGTAGTCCTTGACTTATACCATAATGGAATGTACCCATTATGGTTGTAAATCATGACAGTTGTAAAGTGGGTCATCATGAGACCAGACCCAGTTTTACAATCTGTTTTGTGGCAGTCATTAAGCAAACATCAGGATTGCAAAGAAAATGCAGCGGTGGTTAAGCACATTATTTTTAGCCAAACACCATAAATGCGGGTCAGTTGATGCGCAAAATGTGGTCACATGGCTGCGGAGGTTATAATTGTTGGAACTTCAAAACCAGGTCTTAACTACCTTTTTGGGAAGGGGTCTGTCATAACTTCAGATGGTCGCCAAGCGACAGTTGTAAGTGGAGGGCTATCTGTACTCCTAGCATGTATCCCCACCATTAGTTGCTCATCCTTCCTAGAAATCATGATGAGGAAATATAGCAGGACTTCCAGGAGAATAATGGAGATAGTGTTTAAATTTCTAGTCTGCTTGAAGATGTACTAGTAGGAGAAGAGGAGGCAAACCTAGGGTGATGGTGGTGGTGGCGATAAATACATCATCAACTTACATTTGTGCATTCCCACAAGCACTTAAGTCCAACCTCTCCTGAGTTTCATTGATCCTTATCTGGCACTAATTTAGAGTTGAACTTTAGTTGACCAGATTCTTGTGTTTAGGCTTGAATTAATCTATGCTGCAACCTAACTGGTGGTCCTGATTCCTTGTGCCTGATGGCACTTCAGTATAATATAACTCACAAAATTTAGCAACTGACTAAAAAAGTAACAGTGTAGAAGAATAACTTCAAAATACGTAACAAACATTAGAGGTAACTCATAATTTTTTGATTCAAATACTTATTTGATGATTTAAAATAGAAGAATTGATTACAAAAATAATTGACACATTTGAAATCCAAGATCTACTGGAGCATTCCGCTGTGCCTTGGATGAAAATATTGATAGAACAACTCATTGTTGATGATGTAGAGAGTGATTATGTGTGATCAGTTGCTCTCTGCACACAGAAAGACTTCTGAACAGAGCTTAAATACTGTAGAATGTTTATGCTAGTGAGGAATATAATTCAAATTCTTTGTTCTATGTGCTTTGCATTTACAGCAATTATATCTACTTAGAGAAAAACAGTGAAATTAATGGATTTTCAAAGGCAACACGCATACTACCTGATTTGAAGGCTGTTATGTGCTGAATTGTGACCTAAATGCTAATTACTTTTTATAAAAGGGAGAAAAGTTGTGCGCATGCCTGAAGATGGCGGCTGTCGGCTCGTAGCTCCGCATTAGTGGGGTTCTGAATGGAGCAGAGGGGAGTTCTGGAGGCTTTGGAGGCCCGTCCCGGGGAGATCTCCCCTCGGTGAGTTCCCCGGGATCGGCGGGGGGACTTCGGCGGTTTCGGCGGCCCCTCGGCGGCTGGCGGCTGGCGGCCCCCCG
>NW_015391450.1:11618-15401 GCF_001527695.2 Protobothrops mucrosquamatus
TTTAAGTATAATTTTAATTGGAACACAGCCTCTAATATTTGGTTTTTAATTTGGTTTTAGAAGGGTTTTATTTTTGTATATTGTTATTGTATCTGTTTTTAATATGCTGTGCACCGCCCTGAGTCCTGCGGGAGAAGGGCGGTATAGAAATTAAAATAATAATAATAATAATAATAATAATAATAATAATAATAATAATTTACTGGCCAAAATAATATTTCTCTTGACAAATGAAGTATATTTCTATGCTGCTTGGTTGATAATTATACATGTTGATTATTTGTATCATTAATGTGATACTACTACATTTTTTAACACATGACCTGTTATTTGATTTTTTAAAAAATGGCTAATTTTAGAGACATGGACTTTCTTCATAGTAATCTGATTTGTTTTTTGTTTCATACAGAAAACTGTGCTTTGGTACTTTCATTAGGGATATTCAGTTTTTAAAAGATTAGGATTTTCCCCAGCCATTCTAGGTGTGTTGGTCTGAAAACTCAAAAATTATATGATTAACTTGTTGCATAAAGACTAGTCCTTCAGATCTGGACTGCAAAAATCAGAACTTCTAGACAGCAGCAGAAAGTTGGAATTTATAAAAAATGATAGTAGGTATGTTGAGTAGTAATAATAGCAGCAACAACAACAGTTTGTAATGAAAGAAAACTGGGGCCACAGAAAAAAAATAAGTGAGATTGCAATGATCTGGTTGTTGTTGGAGCTAGACAGAGTGACTGTTGACTGAAAGGATGACAGACAAAAAATTCCAGATTTGGAAAAATCATAGGCAAAGGTGTTTTCGGAAGTTAATAAATGGAGTCTGGTTTTTGAGAAATTGGGATGACCTAAGTTGCCAAGAATAGTGAATTTGTGTTTGTTGCTGACCTGGTTGAGTAGTCACCAGGAGGACTGAGTTTCAGACTGGAGGAGGATTAAGTTGCATGTTAAAGGAGGTGGTGAAGCCTGGGCTGGATGCCATCTCTAGAGGCAAAGACAGGCAAAAGAACAATGGAGAAATGAAAGGATAGCATAAAGCAGATAGCATGGGCCAGGAATGAAGGAATAATGGTGTGGGTGAGAAGGTAATTAAATCGAGCTGGAGGACATAAGGGAAAAAAACCAGTATATATAATAACCCAGTATAAAATGCAGTATTGCAGGCAAACTCTACCACAGTCTGGAGTTCGATCCTGACCAGCTCAAGGTTGACTTAGCCTTCCTTCCTTCTGAGGTTGGTAAAATGGGGACCCAGATTGTTGGGGACAATATGTTGACATTTGTAAACCACCCAGAAAGTGCTGTAAAGCATTATAGAGCAGTATATAAGCCTAAGTGCTATTGCTATTAATGATTCATGATTAAGATTGTTTTTATAATTATTATACTAATGCTGAATTTTTATCACTTTTGCGAACTGTGTAGAGTAATAGTGATTGAAGCAGCAAAGAAATATCTGAAATAAATAAGATATTCATTTCATTTGCTGGTCTGCTGTATGTAATGTCCTCTTCTCCACTTTGTGAGTATAATCATTGTGAGAAATATTTACTCACTCATTTGGACACAGAGGAAAGATTTTAAAAAGTTGTGCTAATGAAATGAAAGACATTTTGAAAGGTATAAATCACATTTTGCCTATGGAAAATCCAATTTCACAATTTGTACTGTTGTTAGATTGCTCTGTTTTGCTTATGTTTTTTTGTGTATATTTTTTCCTACAGATTGTTCTCTCTGTATTCGCAAGTCGCTGTCCTACAAACCTCAGTGTCCTATATGCTGTATGGTAGGTGTGCCTTTCTTTAACATGTTAAAAATGTTTTTAATTCTATATCTTACTGCCATATGTGCTGGATTAGGCCTTTGAGGATACAATGCAGAAGTATGTGCAGAAGGTATGCCGGAAGAAATAAGGCAAGGTAAGAGACAACTTAATCCTGGGAAAGGAAAAAGTGTAAGAAAGGACCTCAAAATAGTTCTGCCTTGAGCCTATTTTGTAAAAGAAAAGGGGCAACTGGAAGCCTTTCAAGATTCTGTTTTTATGCCTTACCATAATACCAATAAAAGATAATATTTGTAGCAAGGTTGAAATTAGGGGTCCTTGGTACTCTCTGAGCTTAGTTGTTTTCTTGCCGATGTTTCATTACCCAAACTAGGTAACATTATCAGTCCTAGTTTGGGTAATGAAACGTCTACAAGAAAACAACCAGCCTCAGAGAGCACCAAAGACCCCTCTTACCATAGTAAAGTATCATTCCTGTACTTCTTGTAGTGTTTCCTGACCTGGTTTACTTTGAAGGGTTGATGTATAACTATGCCCCAGACATTGCCAGATGTGAGACCTTTTTCTGAGTTGAGCCATAGGGATCAGTGAGGATTGCTGGTCACTTATCTTCCTCCCTGCAATGTAGCAGCATCCCTGACTGAACTTCTGAACTTTGCCTGGGTGGGCAGTGGAATTCCTCAGGATTATGGTTCTGAGGGGCTTCAGTCTCCCTTCTCTGGATTTGAGATCTGAGGTAGTGCGGAAGTGCATGGCCACCATTCATTATCAGATGTGCTTAGTATTTAGATGTTTATGAATGCTGATGCTACGAGTTTGATATTATAAATTACTTTGGAAAGGCAGCAGTTTTGACTAGAAATTCCTTAAATACATTTCTTATCATCTTTGGCAGCCTCTTTAGCAATACTAATGTTGTACTGTACTGTTTCATATGTTTAGTATACAGTTAGTCCTCGCATAACCACCCTAACTAGGATCACCAATTCCATCACTAAGTGGTCACTAAATGGAAAATCACCTGACTGTGACTGTACTGTCCAGCTGGGAAAGACATAAGACTAGTCAGTTGTGCACTTTCGACTTTTGTTTGCCTCCTAACCATTCCCTCGCTCTTTGGAATGTTGTGCTTAAGCCTTTCCTGCTGCTGATTGCTCTCCATATTTCCAGTTTTTCTTCTCTGCAAAGGAGGAAAGAAAGGAAAAAAACCACAACGTCAGGCACAGGACAACTGTCAGAACCCATATTCTAAGGGGGCTCTTTTCTATCTTTAACTTTACTTTCTCTATATTTCTGGGTTCGGCCATGCTCCTGGAGGGGAGGGGGGGGGAAAAGCACTGCAGGTTATTGCTCTGTTTTCCTCTATCGGTACACTGTAACACTTTGCATTTCTGCATACTTCCTCTGTGAACTATCTTTCTCCTTGATGTCAGTTAGAAAGGGGGGGGGGGAGAAGAAAGGACTGCGCCTCTGGCAACTGGTTTATCTCCATTTTGGAAGGGAAGGTGTGAAGAGCTGACAAAACATTGCTGCAACCCCGAGACAGCCTGGCGTCATCTGCTCTTTCCCACAACAGACTTAACACCTGGGGATTGGCCCATTTGAACTGACTGGATGAACCTTGGAGTGGGGTTTGCTTGGGACACTTTTAACCTATTGATCTGAGCGGGATCAGATCCTGTCTGTTATGTGGCTGTGGTTGCTGGCGCCCCGGCATAGTCAGCTGACTCCATCGCTGACTATAGGGGGCGAAACTTTGGCCCCCTCAGATCGGGTTCGCAACTTGGGTGTTCTCCTGGACTCACGGTTGACATTGGATGACCAGTTGTCGGCCGTGACCAGGGGAGCGTTTTATCAGGTTCGCCTGATCCGCCAGTTGCGGCCGTTTCTGGACCGGGACGCCTTACGCACGGTCACTCATGCCCTTGTGACCTCCCGCCTGGACTACTGCAATGCTCTCTACATGGGGCTTCCCTTGAGGAGCACCCGGAGGCTCCAGC
>NW_015391450.1:16005-19387 GCF_001527695.2 Protobothrops mucrosquamatus
TTAAAGGGGGTTTTAATTACTTTTAAATTGGACATATTTAAATATTTCGTTTTAATCAAATTTTAATTAAGTATATGTATATATGTTAGTATTTTATTCAATTGTCAGCCGCCCTGAGTCCGTAAGGAGAAGGGCGGGATATAAATGCAATTAATAAATAAATAAATAAATAAATAAATAAATAAATAAATAAATAAATGCCTGCTATCAGCTTCTCCTAATAAAAGTTCCTTTTGGAAGAAACTGCTTCCACGAGTTCTGCTTTCTTAGGATGAGGTTTTGAAGTGGGCCCTGACATTAGACAGGATCTGAGGGTTTCTCGCTCAGATCAATAGGTTAAAAGTGTCCCAAGAAAACCCCACCCCAAGGTTCTTCTGGTCAGTTCAAGTGGGCCAATCCCATTTTGAAGTGGGCCCTGACAACAACATTTATTGGCTGTACAGATAGTCCTTGACTTGCAACCATTCATTTAGTGACTGTTCAAAGATACAACAGCACTGAAAAAGTGACTTGTGACCCTTTTCACATTTATGACCATTGCACACCCCCATGGTCATGTGATCAAAATTCAGACACCTGGCAATTGGCATGTATTTATGATAATTGTATTGTCCCAGAGTCATGTGATCCTTGTTTGTAACTGGCTTCTAACAAGCAATATCAATGGGGGAAGCCAGATTTGCTTAACAACTGCATGATTCACTTCACAACTGCTGTGATTCATTTAACAACTAGGGCGTAAAGGTCGTAAAATGGGCAAAACTTATTTAACAACTGCCTTGCTTAGCAATGGAAATTTGGGGCTCCACTGTGGTTGTAAGTCAAGGACTATCTGTAATGGTGACCATGAGACTGAGGGCTCTGAACAAAGTAAATAGTTGTAAATGGGCCATAAAGTTATTTTTTTCAGCACATTTTTCCCATTGAATGTTGCTGAACAAATGGTCAGTAAGTGAAGATTACTTGTGTGTACAGTAACTAGAATAATTCACCAAGCACTGACTAGTGCTAGACGTTGTTGTGCACATGAATAGAATGCTTGAATTTGTTTTCCCATAATATGCCAAATTGCTGGTATATTCAATCTGTGTTCTTTATTTTTTCCCTATTTTGTTTGTATGTGTCTATGTTTCTGTATGTCTACATTAGAGAGAATTAAAGTCCTTCTTTGACAAGTTTTAGCAAGTGGCTTTTAGACGTGTTCTAAATTTATCATCAGCTTATAGAGAAATTGGCTTGAACTCTGTCATTTTGTATATGTGTTGTGTTGTTTTCTTAGGATTGAAAACTTATAAGGTAAATTAATTGATAATCTTTATTTCTTTGAAAGTGAAGGAACGGTTTATTGACATGTGTGCTGATATGTAGTATTTATACCCTGTTCTGTAGCAAAAGTAGTGTACAGGGTTAAGGTTTACAGGAAATTCTTGACTTACAACCAGTCTTTAGTAAGTTGACGTTTGGTCATTTGAGGTTTTGATTGACCTGGAAAAAAAATCTGATTTAAATTTTAAAAAAATCTTTTTTTAAAAAAAACCCTCAATTATTATCCACCCTGATTGCAATTTATGACATTTTTGTCAGATTGTCATGATTTATGATCGAAAGTGAGGGCTCAGTTCTGATTCATAAGTCAAGGACTACTTGTATAAAGTAAAAATAGGGGCATTTTGAAATAATTATGCAATAAGAAAACAAACGTAAACAGTAAACTAAACTGTGGCATCAAACAATTATAAATCTCCATCTCTCAGTGCCATTACCAATAGCTAGTAATCTAAACCAGCGGTCCCCAATGTTTCTGGCTCTACGGACTGGCAGGGGTGGTGGGTGGGTGGGTGGATGGGATGGTTTTGCGCACACAACCTAGTCCCGCACATGCACAAATGAAGCTTCATGCGCTTGCCTGCCGTTTGCATGGCCCAGTTGGGAATCCCTGATCTAAATGCATGCAGTAGGTAAGTGTATGAAGAATTGATGGTTCAGATATCAGGAACCAAAGTCTCCAAGAGGAGTTTTGGAAATTAAAATCTATATTATAGATTTGTAATAGAAGCAAATAACAATAATAAAACTGGGAAAATGCACCTAACACCTAGCCTACTTAATATTTTTGCAGCCATAGTTTATATAAATTGAAGTTTTGGAGTTACTTATATAGATCAATTATCAATAAACGCCCCTTGAAGGAAAATAAAACTCAAAAAGACTGTGTACCAGTTTGTTAAATGACATATTTAAAAGCAATTTTTTTATGCGGATGTGCTAACCCTCACCAGTAAACAAATTATGTTTTGAAACATGTTTACTGCTTTGCTGGGTTTGGGGGAAAAAAGAGGGAGTTAGACTGCTAATTGCATACTGATGAAAATCAGACTGGCCTGATTTAGTGGTTTCATGTAAATGTTAAAATGACATGGAAAAGAGTGCTTTCAAGAAACTTTTGGTATGAAGAAAGGTCATAATAATATAGTCTTAATATAACTTGCACAATCTCTCCAGAAGGTAAACATGGTTGATGGTAATGAAAGCTGCTGTGAAGTCCAAGAGAACCAATATTGTGTGTATTTCCCATTTTTTTCTTGGAGGGAAGGACATACCACAGGATGAGTGAAGCAGTTCTAGTGCCAAGCCAAATGACAAGTCTGTTTGAAATGGGTCCAGAAAATAATTTTCATTCAGGAATATTTAATGTTGACACAGTATTTGTTAGATTTCAAGGTATGAATAGGAATAGCTGTATAATTACCAGTAAATTGTAAATTATATAGAGAAATATAAGGTAATGCAACTTGTTTAATATCTAATAATAATAATAATGATAAAGTTGGAAGGGACCTTGGAGGTCCCTGGCTGTCCAGTCTCTTCTTAAAAACTTCCAGTGTTGGAGCATTCACCACTTCTGGAGGCAGGTTGTTCCACTGGTTAATTGTTCTAACTGTTAGGAAGTTTCTCCTTAGTTCTAGGTTGCTTCTCTCTTTGGTTAGCTTCCACCCGTTGCTCCTTGTCCTGCCTTCAGGCGCTTTGGAAAATAGCTTGACTCCCTCTTCTTTGTGGCAGCCCCTGAGATATTGGAACACTGCTATCATGTCCCCCCTCGTCCTTCTCTTTGTTAAACTAGACTTACCCAATTCCAGCAACCGTTCCTTATATGTTTTAGCCTCCAGTCCCCTAATCATCTTTGTTGCTCTTCTCTGTACTCTTTCTAGAGTCTCAACATCTTTTTTACATCGTGGTGACCAAAACTGGATGCAGTATTCCAAGTGTGGCCTTACCAAAGCATTGGGAGTAGGCAGTTTGGGAGTCATTTTCCAATTTCCAATCTGCTTATGTGGCTTCCTGTCTAAATTTCAAATAATTAGCTTTAGCTCCGAATCACCCT
>NW_015391450.1:21078-25248 GCF_001527695.2 Protobothrops mucrosquamatus
GGCATTTGACATGAAGTAGGTATGACTGGAGGACAGAGTTTTGCAAATAATTGCCTGCCTCCTTTCTTTTATTCATGGAAGCTATTCCCCCTACAGTGAGTCATCTTATGAAGGTGAATATAATTGCCTAACAGGAGATAAGAATAGTCTTTATAACAGACAAATGTCACTTTCAAATGTTTGGTTTTCTTTTGACTTACGGTAGGTTCTACCTTTCTGAACATAAATTATGCAAGATGACTGACAATCTTAGAAACATATAGTTTTAAATAGTATAAAAACAATTTAAGTTATTGGTACTGTAACTTAAAAATCTGGCTTTCCCAAGAAGGAAGCATCCTTCATAGAGATCAATATACTGTCCATAGCACTTACTTTTTCATATCTGTATCTAATAGATTTTGGATTATCTTGGAAATTAAGTAGGGTCAGTCTTGGCTAGAACTTAGATAGAGGACCCTCTGGGAATTCCAAGATTGTTGGTCCAATTTGGAGATCTAACAAACATCCCAAAAGAAGGCAGTGGTAAGCTACTTCTATAATTTTGTTTCGAAAACTACATGGACATGAGTATGAAGTATCCAACAGTTGAATTCAGTCTGAATGAGACTTTCATTTAATTATTTGACATGATGTGCTTGTTGAGAAATGATTGAGAATACTTGTTGAGAAATGATTGAGATTAATTTGGTAGATTAATTTGGCAGAAAAAAGCTTTTGTATGGGCAGTGACTATTCTGTATGAATAGTTTATAAGCAAGAATAGATTTTTTAAACAAGAAATGGAACATTTCTTGTCAGCTAAACTGTGTTACTATTGATTGGTTTGTATTTTGGATCCCCAAAATATAATTTCTTCACTAGATGACTCAGAATTGGCTATCCCAACAGTGCCAGTAGACTTTTAACCTTTCTGTGTAGAATAAATTGTACTTTAAAAATGAAGGCGAAGTTGTAGAATGAGACCTAGTTTGTTCCAGATTATGCAAGCAATCTTCAGGGATCTGTTTCAAGGGACGAAAATCTCTATTGAATTGTTAATCTAACAATTTGCATTTCAAACGTGTATCTGTTCAAAGTGTTACAATAAATCTTCATACTTTATAGTTCTGACAATAAATACGTTATTTCAAAGGTTGATGATCTGAGAAGTGGCTTATTACATATAATAATAAACCCATACATTTTTTCAAGATAGGACTATTGAATTACAGTATATTTCATGTTCCCAAAGTAATTACAATTGAGATTACTTTCTCAGATCTGTTTCTCCTTTGCAAATGCTGGGATCTACTTTGAATCAGTTTTTTTAAAAAAATTCATGTATAAAAATGCATATTTTTATACAAACACTAAAGAACGTGTAATATTTGGGTATTCTTTTCTTAAGACCTCAATATTTTGAAGCATTTTTTTTTCATTTTGAGATAACAGCCTCCAACGTCTAGGTATCGAATTTGGACTCTTGACAACAATGAAACCATACTTCTTCTCATATCCTCCTTGGGGATTTCTCTTATCTATAATTATGAAGATTGACAAGTTGCAATGTTGTTTTCTCAAAAAATGTGTTTAGTGGAAGAAGAATAGGGAAAATTAGTGAATCATAAAATTAGGAATTTCCCATGATTCGTTTTGCCCCTTTGTAGTTAGTTTTAAAGAAAGTTGGCCTATACTAAACAATGTTCATTTCAGAAAAGTGTGACTGGTGTTTATGAAGCATTAGCCTTGCTTATTTTTGTTTTTTGTTTTAAAATGTTTACTATTTTAGTGCTGAAAAGGGTGTCAAAGAACAAAAAAAATCTATCTTATTTTCCTGGATTTGGAATGGCATGAATAATTATAATTATTTTATATTTTATTTTAATTATAATTTCGTATTCTGTATTATTAACAATTTTATCACCTTTAACATGGTAAACCACCTAGGTTCGCCTTGCGGCGAGATGGGCAGCAAATAAATTGAATAAAATAAATACATACATATATACATACATGCATAGTACATACTTTGGGAAATCTGCCTATGTAAAACAAGTTGTTATTGCAGATAGGACTACTATTTTTTAAGCTTTTTGCATGATACAAAATAGAATTCTCCCCAGAAATACTGTATGTGTGGCATATTACTATAATTAGAATTGAGTTAAAACTTTTTTTTTAAATTTCAGTATGATTTCCATTATAACTAAACGATGTGGAGATCCTGTCTTGGTTTTTCATCTCGGATTTCTTTTGTAGTTAGTTTTGGTCCTTTGAAACTGACTTGAGCGGTGGCTCAGTGATTAAGACAATAGACTTGTTGGCTGGAAAGCCGGCAGTCCAGGTTCGAGCCCTGAGCCCACACGACAGGGTAAGCTCCTGTCCTCAACCCAGCTGCCAACCTAGCAGTTCAAAAACATGCAAATACGAGTAGATAAATAGGTACTAGCGCTAGTTCAATGGCCTTGAAAAGGAAATAAGCGCTGCTTTCTATAGATGGCAACAACTAGCAGAATAAAATCCGTGTGACTCCTTTCTCTTTATTCAATTTCTATAGCGCAGGGCTTTTCAATCAGTGGTACGGGTACCACCTGTGGTACATTGGCATCTGGCAGGTGGTACGCGACCATCCTAGAAAAGTGGTAGCGGGGGAGGGGAATGAGAGCGCCGCCGGGTGGGCAGGGAGGTGTCTTGCTCGGCTGTGCCTTGGGGGCACTTTTTTCAGTGCCATTGTAACTTCGGACAGTCACTAAGCGAACTGTTGTAAGTGGAGGACTACCTGTACTTTATCACTTTTTTCCTTTTTTTTTTTGGTCATCAAGTTTTTGACACCTTGCTAGGCGACTGGTGGTACTTGGATATTGCCATATCCTAAAAGTGGTACAATGGGTGAAAAGGTTGAAAAGCCCTGCTATAGCGGTCCATCTCATTCAATGACTCTGGGTTGCTTATAATTATAAAATTATAAAATCCATGTGACTCCTTTCCCTTTATTCAATTTCTATAGCAGCGATCCATCTCATTCAATGACTCTGGGTTGCTTATAATTAAAAAAAATATAATGGCTCAGCACTTTCTTATCTTTCTTTTTTTTTTTTTTTAAGAAAAAAGAAGCCTGGACCTTCAAGGGCATATATAAATTAAAGTCAGCTTAAAAACATCATCTCTTTTCTGTGCTATCAAAGCTGTCACAGACAATGTGCTCTGTTGCCTCTTGACCAGAAGAGGGTGTTATGACTCTGTAATTCATTTATCAATTAGATGAATTGGGAGGCATCCTCAAATTTAATCTTTACCTCGCTTTTTATATCTCCCTTTCATGGTTTATCAGTTTTCTGCTTTACTTTGGATTCTTTGGATCTGTTCTAGAGAAACCTATGTTGCAACTTGTACTGGAGAAGTTTTTTCTTCCTGGATTTTCCTTACTCTCGGTATCTGTAAATTTTTATATGTGCCTTCTTTTCAATTGGAATATGAAAACAATATCAGATTCCTTTAACATTAAGAGAAAGGTTGTAGCTGAAATGTACAAATTAGAGAGTCCTATAAATAATGTAGAATTAGAGTCAATGGTTATGATGGATATTTGTTCCCAAACCATCTTAATGCTCATGTAGTCATGAGATATTTGAAAACCAAGATATGTGGATGGGTTGGAGGTAGAATAGAAGTAGAAGTAGAAGAATAGAATATAATTCTTTATTGGCCAAGTGTGGTTGGACACACAAGGAATTTGTCTCCGGTACATACAAGCAATAGTGATAAATCATGATCATAATCAACATAATAATACATTCATCATAAATCATAAGATACAATCTATTCATCATAAATCATAATATGCAACACTTAGTGATAGTCATAGGATACTAACTAAGCAAACAACATAAACCTTACTGGGATACTAAATAAAACAAGATAAAAGCAACGTAAGATATAAGCAACAAAGTTATAGTCATAAGAAGATAAGGATAGGTAATAGGAAAGATGAGAATAATCAGGGCTTTTTTTCAGCCGGAACGCGGCGGAACCGCGTTCCGGCACCTTTTTCCGGGCCGGCCGCACCGGAAATAGCCCCTCCCACACCGGAAATAGCCCCTCCCAAATTTTACTTGCATTCCTGTTCTCTAAAGGGGCGGTCCTAGGGTTTGATGAGGGCGTGGCCAGGTTTGAGTTCCGCCACCTTTT
>NW_015391451.1:0-6357 GCF_001527695.2 Protobothrops mucrosquamatus
GGGGGTGGGAGGGGGATAATATTGTAATCTTTATAAAACTTTTAATAAAAAAAGACATATATATTATTACATATACATAATACATTATATAATTGATATATGATCAATTATTATCTCATAGTCAATTTCCCTTCCTTCACTGAGGTCGGTTTGGGCAGGGCTTTTCAACCAGTGGTATGGGTACCACCTGTGATACATTGGCACCTGGCAGGTAGTATGCGAGCATCCTAGAAAAGTGGTAGCAGGGGAGGAGAATGAGCTGCACCGGTGGCAGCACCGCACAAGCCTGAGCGAGAGATGGCTGGAGCTGCAGGGCTGTCAGGGCTCAGCGGAAGCGCCAGGATTGGCACTTCTTCGGGACTGTCTGGGCTCAGTGGAAGTGCCAGGATCAGCGCCAGGCTCCAACTGGAGCTCGGCGCTGATCCTGGCACTTCTGCTGAGCCCAGAAGAAGCGCCGATCAGCTGGAATGTTGCAGCATCTCCAGGGTCTTGTGATTTACATTCAGATGCTTGGCAACTGATTCATATTTTTGACGGTCACAGCATCCCAGGGTCATGTGAAGTGACCAAAACCTGCTGCAACCACCCAGCTGACGGGAGGAATAAAAACCAAACACCCCCACCCCACCCCCGCTGCCAATCCTTAACAGAAATGCTCACAACAATGAAAACCTCAGACAGAAGGAAGAGCACCGCCAGGTGGGCAGGCAGGTGTCTTGCTCGGCTGTGGCTTGGGAGGCACTTTTTTCATTGCCATTGTAACTTTGAACAGTCATTAAGTGAACTGTTGTAAGTCGAGGACTACCTGTACTTCATCACTTTTTTCCTTTTTTTGGTCATCAAGTTTTTGACACCTTGCTAGGAGACTGGTGGTAATCAGATATTGCCATATCCTAAAAGTGGTACAATGGGTGAAAAGGTTGAAAAGCCCTGGGTTAGGGTATTTTGAATAGAATTTTCTTATTAGCCTATCTGTTATAACATTTGTAGCTGTCAACGACTGTGCCTCAGCTAAGGGGTATCCTTTCCATTTTACTCAATATTGCAGCTTTCCCCTGTGATGTCTAAAATCTAAGATTTCTTCAATTTCATAATGCCTTTCTCCCTTAACTAAAACTGGAAGCGGAGGTGATTTTTCAGTTGGTCTCAATCTGGAACCTAGAAAAGGCTTCAATAAGCTACAATGAAAAACTGAGTGTATCCATTCCAATACTCGTGGTAACTGTAACTGTAACTGTTGATAACTCCTATGATAGTAAAAGGACATATATTTCAGCCCTAGTTTTTTTTTAACTGGCTATTCTTTAGTTCAGATATTTTGTGGATAAATATACTTTATCTCCTATTTTAAACACCTTTTGGGTGGCTAGTTTCTTATATGCCTGCTTGTTTGTCTGGTTTTTTTACTTTTTGCACCTGTTCCACAGCTTTGCGCACCCCTGGTCATGTCTTTTTATGTTATTCATTCACATGTTTAAAGTAATGGAAGAGGGAATGTCTTGAAAGATCTCAGGAATAGCTGCACATTCAATCCCAAACTTACTTTAAAAGAAGAAAAACCAGTACTGCTGTGTACTGCATTATTGTATGCCACTTCAGCAAATGGCAATAAGTCTGTCCAATCATTCTGTTGATAATTATGTAGCACCTTATATATTGTTCTATCATTGCATTAGCTCATTCAGCTGCACCATTGGTACTCAGATGAAAACCGGAACTGAGACCTTGTGACAATCCTATTGATTGGATGAACTCTCTCCAAAATCTTACAGTGAATTGTACTACTCTGTCTGATATAATTCGGTTAGGTACTCCATGCGGCCTATAAATATGCTGCACAAACATCTTGGCTAACTTCCTAGCTGAGGGAAGCTTCAGACAAGCTACAAAATGTGCTTGTTTTGAAAATAAATCAACGATTGTTCATATAACAGTATTTCCAAAACTCTCCAGTAATTCCATTATGAAATCCTTTGCTATTTTTCTTCCCAAGGTTTTTTAGGGTTGGCCATTGGTTGAAATAAACTTGGGGTTTTCCCAGGCAACCACTTCATGGATGCACAAACCATGCAACTAGCTACATAGTCTTTGATATCCTTTTTCATTTTTGACCACAAAAATTATCTTTTCACATGAGGAAGAGTTTTTACAAACCTAAAATGACTGGTAGGTTCGGGTTAACACCAAAATCCTTTGGCTATCCAGAATATAGACTTTGGACCCTTTCCATGCTAGATCTTTTTATCATAAAATAACTTTTATTGGTTTGAAACCAACTATCTTGTTCCATAGCCTCCTTAAATTTCTGCCTCAGTGGATCCAAGGTTAACCGGGGTGGTTTTCCCCTGTGCTAAATGCCTCGTGCTGGTGCAGCAAGCTGGCTGGAAGGGATTATAGAATTTATCACTTCTTCTTTGGTATTTTTGTACTGAGGCATTCATGAAAGGGCATCAGCTAAAAAGTTTTTCCTCCGGATATGTAATAGAGACTGAAATTAAACCGATTAAAATATTGAGCCCATCTAGCTTGTTTAAGAGACAGTTTCCTTGGAGTCTTCAAAACCTCTAAGATCTATCCACAGATGAAATGGAATTTTGCTACCCTAGTCTAAGGAATTGTCTCTATATTAGGAGAGTCCAGCAGACTGCAAAAGCTTCCTTTTCCCACACAGCCATCTTTTCTCAGTATCCGATAGCTTCTGAGAAGTATACGCACATAGTTGTAACTTCCCCTTCTCATTTGTTTGTAGCAATACTGCCCCTACTGTGACATCACTAGCATCTGCTTGTATTACGAAAGGCTTTTCTGGATTTGGGTGCCTTACCAGAGATTGCTCAGCAAAATGTCTTTTTAGGTTTTCAAATGCTGCTTGACATTCAAGAGTCCAGTTTAATGGCTGACTGGGTTTAGGGTTATTCCCTTTTCCTGTTTTTAATAAGTTGGTTATAGATAAAGCAATTTGCACAAAAGTAGGTATGAACTGTCTATAGACATTGGCAAATCCCAGTAAGCTTGGCAACTGCGTTCATGTCCAGGGGGCTTCCCATTCCATTATGGCTTTTATTTTCCCTGGATCCATTTCTATGCCTCTGGCAGAAATACAATACCCCAAGTAATCTAAACTGGTTTTGTGAAAATTGCATTTTGATAATTTGGCAGTTGGTTGTCTAATAATTTAGTTAACACTTCTCTTACTAACTGTACATGTTCTTCCATAGTTTCTGTATAAATCAAGATATCATCCAAATAAACCAGCACCCCTTTATATAGATACTCATGTAGCACCTCATTTATTAACTGCATGAACACTGCAGGGGTTCCTTGTAATCCAAAAGGCATCACTTTGAATTGATAACAGTCTAAACGGCAATTAAAAGCTGTTTTCCATTCATCCACTTCTTTAATCTGTACTCAATAATAAGCTTCTCTCAGGTCTAATTTTGTAAAAAAAAATTCCCTTTATACAAATATCCTAACATATCTTTCATAAGGGGAAGGGGATACATGTTTTCCACTGATACAGCATTGAGATTGTTATAATCAACACAAATTCTAAGACCCCCATCCTTCTCTCTGAATAAAATAGGGGCAGCCATTTTTGATTTTGCAGGTTGGATGAATCCTAGAGCCAATTTTTGATCTAAAAATCCTCTGAGCTCTATTTCATTTGGTGTCATAGCATACATTTTTGGTTTAGGAAATTTGGCCCCTGGAATTATCAAAATGGCACAATCCAATGGGTGATAAGGGGGGGGGGGAGAATATCCAATTTCTTTTCACTAAATACTTCCATTAAATCTTTATATTTGGCAGACACTGTATGCTCTAATTGCTGGGTTGCTTTTTGTGTATTCCCTTCCTCCACTTTCAATTTCTTTTTTTTAGTATATTTTATTGATTTTTTAGAATAACAATCTTTAATGCTTAGTAAACAACATGTTGTCTGGGTTCAACAACAGTGAATGGTATTTAATTTCTAATACTTTCAGAATCAACATATTAACTAGAAATACTTTTCCTTGGTCCTCTCTTCTTCCAATAGTGTTCCCCTTTTACCAATATTAAGCAAATATAGTTCTTAATACTATCAATAAATACAAATTTAAATATAAACATTTTTCTAATATTTAACAATAACATCAGTATGTAATGTCTTTCTAAACAGCTTATTTTACAGTTGCATTTGCAAAAAAACATCTTATGTAAATCACTATAGGTCCTGTTTTCAGAACTTTTATTTAAGCTTAGTAATCAAAACCTTTCTTGTCAGTTATAGTTTTCTCAAAATTGATTACATTTAAATATCCAAAATATTTCATACGTTTAAATCATCCCAATATTTTTACATTTCCCATATCATAAAAAAGAAAGAAAGAAAAGAAAAAATACTGTACTACTTATAAATCACATTTCTCTTACTGTAAAACCCTTTCAGTCCCAAAATTTAATTATTCTTTTAACCAGGGCTTTTTTTGTCATAGAACGCCCAAAACGGAGTTCCGGCACCTTTTTGGGATGGAACCTTATAGGCAGGTTGTATGATGTGTGTGAGTTCCGGCACCTTTTTTTTTTTTTTTTTTTTTTACAAAAAAAGGATTGCTTTTAACCATATTTAGACAAATGTTTGGTCATATGATATTCCATCTGGTATTACAAGTCATCTCTCTTAAGTCTGTTTGTTGCCTGTTCTTATTTAAGGTTAGGTTCCCTTCAGTATTCAGAACATTTCTTATCAGTTATAATTTTCTCCAAGTTGATTACAGTTGAATATCCAAAACATTTCATTAATTTAAATATTTCATTATTTTTACATTTCCCATTGTTGTTGTTGTTAGTTATGAAGTTGTGTCCGACCCATTGTGACCCCATGGACAATGTTCCTCCAGGCCTTCCTGTCCTCTACCATCTTCTGGAGTCCATTTAAACTCATGCCTACTGCTTCAGTGACTCCATCCAGCCACCTCATTCTCTGTCGTCCCCTTCTTCTATTGCCCTCAATCTTTCCCAGCATTAGGCTCTTCTCCAGTGAGTCCTTCCTTCTCATTAGGTGGCCAAAGTACTTGAGTTTCAACTTCAGGATCTGGCCTTCTAAAGAGCAGTCAGGGTTGATCTCTTCTAGGACTGACTGGTTTGAACGCCTTGCAGTCCAAGGGACTCGCAGGAGTCTTCTCCAGCACCACAGTTCAAAGGCCACAATTCTTTGTCGCTCAGCCTTTCTTATGGTACAACTTTCACATTCATACATTGCAACTGGGAAAACCATGGCCTTGACTATACGCACTTTTGTTGGCAGGGTGATGTCTCTGCTTTTTAGTATGCTATCTAAATTTGCCATAGCTTTCTTCCCCACATTTCCCATATCATTAAGCAATACTATACTACTTATAAATCACATCTCTCTTACTTTAGAATCCATTCATATCCAAAATTTAACTATTCTTTTAACCATATTCAAACAAATGTTTAGTCATACAGTATTCCATCTGGCAAGTCAAATCATCTCTCTTGAGTCTGGCTCTCTCCTTCTTCTCTTGCCTAGCAGCTTTCCAAGTCAGTGTGTTCAGCTTGCCATATAATTCTTCCTGTATTTTTATAGGTGTTGTTAAGAATGGGAAAGACAAATATAGAGTAAGGTGCTTTTGACAGGGAGTTTCGCCCATTCATGCCCCAACTCACACGGGGGGACACACACTAGATCTAATTTTTGTCTCTGACCAGTGGCAGAATGATCTGGAAATGGGGGAGGTAGTTGTAGAGCCCCTGTCATGGTCAGATCATTCACTCCTCAGGATGGACTTCCGGACTGCCCCCCCCGCCGCAGGGAGGAGGAACCGCTTAGATGGTTCCGCCCCAGGCGCCTGATGGACCCAGAGAGGTTCCTGACAGAGCTTGGGCCATATCCTGAGGACCTAGTTCACGATTCGGTTGAAAATCTGGCGGCGGCTTGGGAGGTGGCCGCTGCCGCAGCATTGGACCGAGCCGTGCCTTTGCGGCCTCTGACCCGGCGCAGATCTCAACTGGCCCCCTGGTTTACCGAGGAGCTGAGAGAGATGAAGCACCGGAAAAGACGCCTAGAGAGCAGTTGGAGGGCGAGCCGAACCGAATCCGATCGAGCACAGGCAAGGATACAGGTTAGATCCTACCTAGTGGCGATGAGCGTGGCGAGGTCTAACTACTACTCCACCCTCATTGCGTCATCAGATAATCGCCCGGCCACCCTCTTCAGGGTGACCCGCTCTCTCCTTCAGTTGAGGGGGGGAGAGGATCCCCTGGAGGGGAGGGCCGAGGATTTTGCTCAATATCTGTATGACAAAGTCGCTCGGATTCGAGAAGGTCTTGACTCTGACTGGGTGGCCC
>NW_015391451.1:7526-15110 GCF_001527695.2 Protobothrops mucrosquamatus
AATAAATAAATAAATAAATAAATAAATAAATAAATAAATAAAAAAAAATAAATTTATACTTGTTAAGAAGCTTCCACTTTTCTTCTCTCTCAATTTTTCTTTCCATTTTTTGTCTCCCAGACTTAGTGATTTTCTATTGTCCATTTTGTCAAATCTTTCTTGTCTTCAGGTTTGTTTTGATGTTCTGAAAAATGAAATGTCTTTTCTGTTTCCAATATTATAGCAAAATCTTATAAATTTTTCTTTGTCTGTGTTAAGTTGCAATTTTCTTCATTTGTAGCCTCCATCTTTGAATCACTTTCCTCTAGTTTTTGTTCTATTATCTGATTTGTTTGTTCATTCTTTATCACCATTTTCTGATATTTTTTGTGAGCTTAGGTCAAAAATGTGTTCATTTATATCATTAGTTATTTTTAATCTCATTATGATTTAAATCCATTGTCATTTGAATTAATTGCAACATAGCATACATTTCCTCCTGGAAAATATTTGTCTTATCTTGAAGTATTTCTCCTACAGATGTCTGATGTACCAGACTGGGGATTTTAGAAAAGAATATTGCATGTGGTTTCTTACTACTTTTAGTTGTATATGCAGCCTCCATTTTCATCAAACCAACCAGTCTTAAATTCCAAACACTATAGTCTTATATATCTCTTATCTTTATAAACAATCCAATATATTCAGTCATTTAAAAACAATCCAGTAATTTCCCCCCTAGGAGAATAATCCAAAGGTCAAAGTTTCTCTTTCTCTGTAGACTATTCTTAAACTTAAATATCACAGCTCAGTAAGCATTTATAATCCAAGAAGGTCAGCAGTTTTCTTAAACAATTGTATTTCTCATTCTGCAATAGATAGCCTAGTGTGTTTTCTTTCTTCTATTCCTAGCTGTTCTCTGTTTGGCTAAGAGTTCTTGAGGATCAAGGGGATAAAAGTATTCTGTTTCTGGGTGTCTTGTCATTTTCTGAGGCAGGACAGCTATAATTCTATACTCTGTTTCACCACTAGATGTCAGTGTCTGTTTATTTTCCAGCTTTTAAAAGAAACAATTATTTTCTTGTAATTATTTTAGAAAAATCTTAACAATTTCCATAATTTTCAGTTTTATCCAAATTATAGCTTTACATTAGTCCATTTCAATGTATTTCTGTCCCCCATAAAAATTAAATCACTGCTTCCATCTACAGGAGGGTGGGATTATAGTCCCCTTCCTTCTCACTTTCAGAGGATTTTTTGCTTCTTCTGGAACTTTTCCAGGAAATCAGTTTCAAAATAGAGAAGATCAATATTCTCACCCAGCTCCAACACGCTGTTCACATTTGTTCTTAGTTGGTGCTTTTGGACTTCGGATGCCAGTAGCTTGGGCTAGTCACCGGAGTGCAGCTAACCTTTCTCCTGTTGGGTTGGAGGGCTTTTCCCCCTGATCAAACGGATTGACCACGATTGTTCCGGGATCATCAGGGTGCCCTTCCTTCTTCGCTGCCTCTCTGGAGTGACATTAGACCCATTTAGGGTCCCCAGGCAGGGCGAAATCAGCCATAGGGTACGGAGCTCCACAATCCCTCAACCATGTTGATATGATGCAAAACCAGAAATCTGATTTCTTGGCACCTCCTGCGGCTTTTGTTTATTGACTGCTCTGTTCCTTAATTGCCACTTCTTGTTATTCCAATCTATTAGGGGATTCCTTTTCTTCAGACAGGCTAACCCTAAAATCATCCTTTCCAGGGGCTACAGTAAAACAAATGATTTCAGCATGGTTGCCCAACTTTATAGTCACTGGTTGATGAGGTAATTTGCAGGTTCTCTCCCCCCACCTGAGAGACCAATCTAACTGCTCGAACCCTATGGATTGCCTCAACTTTCTAAACTGCAGTCCAACTATTTTTTACTGTGGGCACACATCTAGTGCAACCTGATCACACACCTAGTGCAACCTGAGCCCAATAGGGCAGTAAGGGTTTCCTTTACTCCTGAAGAAGGTAGAAATATTTTTACTTTGGTAGTCATTAAAGAAATAGAACCATTTATCATAGGGGCATCCTGCCCTTCACTATCACTCTCATAGAAAACCAGTCCAGGATTCTCAGAGATTGGAGTTCTCTCTCCTTCACCAAAAGGTGGAGAGACCTTGACAACCTGTTGAGCTACTTTGATTCTTTCCTTTGTTTTTCGTTCTGGCTTCTTTGGCTTCGGCTTACTTGGAGGGCGACTGTTAACATTGGATGTGAGGCAGGGCAATCCCTCCTTACAACATCAAAACATGCCCCCATCCCTTGATGTAGTGTCTCTCTTCTGGTCCTGGTAACATTACTTTTATTTCCTCAGCCAGCTGGCCATCTCTCACCAAAAGGACAAGGTTGAAAATCTGGAGCAATATGCTGTCAGTAATCTATTAAATCTAACTCTACCTCCATAGTTAACTGGTACCAGTTGCGGAGTTGATGGGACACCACTCTGGGTAGGCAGTTGTAATACAGTTCCTTGTTTCACCCATCTCAAAATTGCTAGACTAACATATGTTTTGGTCAATCTCTGACCCAAGTGACCAAGCTATGAAATTCCCAAATATCTCTTCCCTTGCTTGAAGGAAAAATAATTTTAAAATCCCAAGGCATCAAACCATAGCATATAACAATGACATTCCCAGCCAACCCCCCACCCAAATGTAGCTCATGCAAACATATTCTCTTTGTTATGGGAACTGTCTGCTATCTTCTTCACACCTTGAAAGATTGTCCTTGAAAGATTTCCAGACAGCCATCTCTCAGCAAACTTCTGAAAAACTGGAGAGGTTTTGTTTCTCTAACTAACCCAGTTGAAAGCATCATCTCTCCCCCTTATTCTAATGGCAAGATGAAAACAAAGAGGCACATAGCTGTCAAATTTTCACTCTTGACAGTGGTTGTGGGGTGTCTAACAATGCTTCGAGCTCTAAGCACATAGTGCTTTTAAGCAGTATTCTGAATAATGGGAAATGAGCTTCCTATGATCTTCTCCCAGCTATCCTTATCACTTTCTGTATGGACTTTCTATCTGAGGCACTGCCACCACCAAACCAAACAGTGATGCAGTTTGTTAAAATGCTCTCAGTTGTGCCTCTGTAAAAAGTGGCTAGGACAGAAGGAGAAAAATGTGCTCTTGTCATTGGATGCAAGAATTGCAAACGTTGGTTTGCATGCTTCACTAATGATAACATATGAAGAGACCAAATAAGATTGTGAGTTATCTATACCCCCAGGTACTTAATAATATTGACCACCTCCACAGCTGCAACCTTGATACAAATGGACTCAAAACACAGCTCTGTGGGGCAGGGCTTTTCAACCAGTGGTACGGGTACCACCTGTGGTACATTGGCACCTGGCAGGTGGTATGCGACCATCCTAGAAAAGTGGTAGCGGGGGAGGGGAATGAGCTGAACCGGTGGCAGCACCGCACAAGCCTGAGCGAGAGATGGCTGGAGCTGCAGGGCTGTCAGGGCTCATCGGAAGCGCCAGGATCAGTGCCGCTTTCCAGCTGATCGGCACTTCTTCGGGGCTGTCAGGGCTCAGTGAAAGCGCCAGGATCAGCACCAGGTTCCAGCTGGAGCTTGGCGCTGATTCTGGCACTTCTGCTGAGCCCAGAAGAAGCGCCGATCAGCTGGAATGTTGCAGCATCTCCAGGGTCTTGTGATTTACATTCAGATGCTTGGCAACCGATTCATATTTATGACGGTCACAGTGTCCCAGGGTCATGTGAAGTGACCAAAACCTGCTGCAACCACCCAGCAGACGGGGGGGGAATAAAAACCAAACACCCCCCATCCCACCCCTGCTGCCAATCCTCAACAGAAATGCTCACAACAATGAAAACCTTGGACAGGAGGAAGAGCACCGCCGGGCGGGCAGGCAGGTGTCTTGCTCGGCTGTGGCTTGGGGGGCACTTTTTTCAGTGCCATCGTAACTTCGAACAGTCACTAAGCGAGCTGTTGTAAGTCGAGGACTACCTGTACTTTCTCACTTTTTTCCTTTTTTTTTTTTTGGGTCATCAAGTTTTTGACACCTTGCTAGGCAACTGGTGGTCCTCGGATGTTGCCATATCCTAAAAGTGGTACAATAGGTGAAAAGGTTGAAAAGCCCTGCTGTGGGGAACCCATACTCAAAAAGATGGAATTGGAAACTTTTCTTCCAACTTGCACAAACTGGAGCCTATCAATAAGGAAGTCAAGTATCCAATTACGTAAGGAAGTAGTAAAGCCTAATATGCCCAGTTTGTTCACCAAATGCTGAGGAATGATTATTTAACACTGAACTAAAATCAACAAACAGCATTCACATGTGAGTATTCTTCTCCAGGTGCGCCAAACTAAGATAAAGCACACAAGGGCCACTCACCACCTCCAGGGCCCGCCACAGATCACCCAGGCAGCCCAGCAGCACTATGGCAGTCACGCCCTCTGCCTGCGCCTTGCAGCATCAGCTGTGCACAATGGGGTGTGAGGGCAGAGTCTTGTCTACGCTGCCTGGCTGCCATGTCCTTGGCTGCTCTGCTCTGCGTGGGCCACACTCAGGGGCGACTCTCCTTCAGGGGGGCTGCTGGAGACGAGAGGGTCATGGGGGAGGCGACGGCTGCTGGGGCAATGGCACATGTGCACACAGAGAAGGCTCCGAGTGCCGCCTCTGGCACCCGTGCCATACGTTCGCCACCACTGATCTATAGAGTGGTTCTTCTAATAATCAAACTGTAATAAGTCAAATATAGGGGGAAAACCATGAAACAATATAGTCCTTTACCAATTTCTCAAAACACTTCATTATAATGGAAGTGAGTGCAACTGAATGGTAATCATTAAGACATGTAATTATAGATTTTTGGGGGACTGGAACAATGACTGCAGTCTTAAAACAAGATGGAACCATGACCTGATGCAACAAAAGATTGAAGATGTCTGTAAGAACAGAGGCCAGCTGGTCAGCACACACCTTAAGTACTCTCCCAAAGATATTATCAGGTCTTTTTTGTATCAAACTTAAGCACCTGTTCATCAGGAAGGGGAACAGCCTTTCTTGCTGGAACATTATTTGAGGCCTCAAACCATTCAAAAAATATGTTTAGCTTATTTAGAAAATCCATGTCACTCTTACATATCAGGGAAGTTGCCTTATAATCAGTGATAACCTGGATACCTTGCCACATGTGTCTACGGTCCATAGGAACTTGAAAAAAATTCTGTACTTTCTGATTATAGGTGGTGCATCGCCAGCCTACTTTTTCTGCAGCCACTCAGCACCGCTCACATGCATAGCCCTGGCCTCCATTTCGCAGCCGAGAATGGAACTCCGGGTTGACACGCGTGTGACCCCTGGCCTCCATTTTGCCAGAGAGACCTTCAGGAAAAGCGGGGGAAAGAAGCAGGAGACAGGCACCACAAACACTTTTCACACTGAGAATGAAAGTTTCTGGGGTCCATAATCTCATGCAACTTCAAACACCCATCCTCTTTTGCAGAGAATGGATGCCTAAGCTCACGTAAAATCATGGATCCCAGAAACTTCCATTCTCTGTGCGAAAAACATTTCCAAGTCGACGCTCCTCTCCCTCAAAGACAAAGAAACAGTGGCAGAGAGGAGACAGATCTTAGCAAGTAGCATGGAAGGAAGTGAGGGGGAAGCAATTGTGGGGAGCAGGGAGGGGGAATAGGGTGAATGTTTCAGAGCCTCTGCAGTCGTTCATAAGGGCGAACAATTGCCATGGTGCTGCAACATTTGTAATTTCGGGACATGTTCATAAACACTAGAGGGTGCTTATCGTGTAACTTTGAATGGGCGCTAAGTCAACATTTGTAACTCGGATTACCTGTATAATGCTTTACAGCCCTCTCTAAGCAGTTTACAGAGTCAGCATATTGCTGGTTCTTCATTTTACCAACTTCAGAAGAATGGAAGGCTGAGTCAGGATCGAACTGATAATTTTAACTTGACATTTAATGTTCCAATGGTTTATTAAATAGAAATTATCTCTACTTATCTCTCTGAAAGCTTGAATCTTTTTTTATAAATCTGACAATTGAATCTTCTTTTATAAATCTAACTGACTATTTTCCAGCCATACCAGACAGGGCCACTAAAAACATCCATGTAGCCATTCCATGGAAACAATAATTTGGACTTCTGAGTATTGCCTTTAATTATACCTGAAGCAGGCACCTATTTTATTCTATAATTAATTTTTTCCATTATTGGTGGAAGATTCTTTCAATATGAATTCTTTCAAATCCTAACAGTTTATTCCAAATGGGCCTACTAAAACAGATTGGTATTTCACATCTACCACATGGGAAAACCAAGTTATTTTGTAATGTTGTTTATAAATTCAATCCTTTTTTAAAAAAATATTTTAAAAAATGTTAAATATCAGAGACAAAAGTGAATTGAATTGATTACTTTATTTGGTCAAGTGTGATTATACACTTAAGGATTCTGTCTCCATTGCAGAAGCTCTCAGGAAAGTAGAATGTCATGAAAGTAGGTTCTAGCATAGGGGTCTTCAAACTTGGCCCTTTTATGACTCATGGACTTCAACTTCCAGAATTCCTCAGCCAGGCAAACTGATTGTAGAATTCTGGGAGTTGAAGTCTATGAGTCATAAAAGGGCCGAGTTTGAAGACCCCTGCTCTAGCATAAAATTTCTGGCAATTACAGTACATTCAATAAATGTATGCCAGAGATCATAACTTTCCAAAAATTAGATGAATTAATTTGATACCAACCCATTTCAAGTTAGAGACTAAATAAATTCCTTCTATAATCTTTTCTGGATTATTTTTTTAATCACCTATAAATCACTTGATTTTATATTAATATTTATATAAAGTAAATCCCTTAATCTTGGTACCAAAATGATAGTGAAAATACAAGATTCCCCTAGATTAAATTAAACAAACAGTATTTTTAGTCTCAACTTGAACAGCTTGAATGCATGCAGGGTTCATTTGCTTTGTGCATAGGTATGAGATAGGAGGTATACCTTCGGCTTATTTTTTATTTATTGAAACTCTTCATGTTTAAGAACAATTTGGTAAAATTGCTTCTGTTTTCTTGTACAAAATTAAAAAAAGGAAATTGGAGACTGACAAGAGTTTGGTTTTCCTTTTCCGAGCGGAGAGGCCTGGCGGAGAAGTCGGAGAGGCCTGGCGAGTAGAGCGGGGCGGCCAGGGAAGTCGGCGGCTGGTCGTCTCGGGGCCTAGCGGCCGGGAAAATCGGCGGCCGGTCGACTCGGGGCTTAGCGGCCGGGAGAATCGGCGGCCGGTCGACTCGGGGCCTGGCGGCCGGGAGGATCGGCGGCCGGAGGACTTGGGGCCTGGCGGCTGGGAAAATCGCCGACCAGACGATTTGGGGCCTAACTGTTCTATCCCAGCCTATTGCCGTCCTTGTTAAAGGCACAAGGACCAACCCCTGCTGATACAATAGGCTGGAAACGTTAAAACAAAACAAAATCCCTTTTATTTGGGTGACAATCCTGTCAATAAGTCCAAAACACAAACAGCAAACCTCAAGTTCAAAGGAAGGAAATAGTCCACAGGAACACGTTGCAAACAAG
>NW_015391451.1:18988-20177 GCF_001527695.2 Protobothrops mucrosquamatus
TTCTCTGTGGGAGCTCCCACCCTCTGGAACGAACTGCCCCCAGAGATCAGGGTGATCCCTGATCTCCCTTCCTTCCGCCGCGCCCTCAAGACGTGGTTGTTCCAGCTTGCGGGACTGGCCTAAGGGATTTTAAAGGGGTTTTAATTACTTTTAATCTGATGAGTTTAAATATTTCTTTTTAATCAATTTTAATAGGTGTGTAATATGTCTGTATTTTATCCAATTGTTAGCCGCCTTGAGTCCGCAAGGAGAAGGGCGGGATATAAATGTAATTAATAAATAAATAAATAAATAAATATAATGTCAAGCTGAACTCTTCCTTCCTTTATTTATGCAGCACCATAGCTCTCCATTAAAATCATGCTAGTTTGCACTTTTTCTCACTTGCTCTGAAATGATTGGCCATACTTTTCCATAATCCATCTTGAATTGGCCAACAGGTTCTTTATTCCATCAATAAGAGGAACACAACTTAGCAAGGATCTTTGAAAAACTGAACCACTAACTCCTTCAGTTGAGACAGAGAAAAGGAAATAGATACATTGTAATATGCCAGTGGTAGTCAACCTGGTCCCTACCGCCCACTAGTGGGCGTTCCAGCTTTCATGGTGGGCGGTAGGGGTTTTGTCTGATACTGAAGCACTTTCCTTTTTTTAATTTAATTGACTTTTTAAAAATTTTCATAGCATTATTTAAAAACATTTTCATTAGGTTTTCATGAAATTCCACGTGACAATTTAAATTTCTGAAAATATACTATTTGTATCACCCTCGCATAAGTTTAGTTCACATTACATAATTGAAATTAAATGGTGCTATATTGCGACCGCAAACAAAAGAGCCTCGTCTCAGAATAGCTCGCGCATCTCCCCCCACACCACCCAGCTGTAACAGACAAGCAGAGCTGGTAGCCGGCGCCCCCCCAAACCTAATCCACGATGCGCGAGAGGCATGCGCAGATGATACACAGTGCAGGCTCTTTTGTTTGCAGTCGCACTGGTCAGTACGCAGTTAGATTTGTGAGAGTGAGCACGTGCCTACAGCTTCAAACAAAATATTGTGAGTCCATGTCTCAAAAAAAGAAATACGCTCATGGCTATTTGCCAGAGTATCTGAAGATGGGTTTCATAGAATCTGTTGTAAATAAACAACATCCAATGTGTTTATTGTGTCATAAAACATTATCCAA
>NW_015391451.1:21517-47311 GCF_001527695.2 Protobothrops mucrosquamatus
GTCTTATATCCAAATATGTGGAAAATGATATTCAGTTTATTGATACCTTTCCCTACCTCATATCTTGTGGAATCAGGCTTTAGTGCTGTTAATCATATTATGACCAAAGAAAGAAACCGCCTGAATATTTCCGAAAGAGGAGACCTTCGTTTGTTCCTTACAAAAATTGAGCCAGATATCCAGTATTTAGTTTCGCAGCCTCAGCCTCAGAGATCTCATTAATAATTTAATTAATTAAATGTAATTTCATCAGACTTCATGCTTCTATGTATGCAAAGTATAAACAAAAAGATGGATTTAACTACAGTAACTTGTTTTATAAATATTTATTCTGCCAAACTTAGCAAAAGTCCGACATAAAGTATTTGGTAAGTAATTATTATTATATGCTTTAACTTGCTGTAACTCTGCTTTATAAATTTTATAAATTTTATAAAGTAAAGTTACTTCCCTACTTTATAAATCACCATTACTGTGGAACCGGTGGGCAGTTAGAAAATTTTACTACTAACAGAAATACAAAAGTGGGCGGTAGGTATAAAAAGGTTGACTACCCCTGGCTTAAGTGTTGGTTTTTTGACATTATTGGTAGGAGTAGCAGCAATAGTAATAGTAATGTTTCATTTTTCTTTTTTAAAGGTATGAAGTAAGAATTAATTATACCAGCAGCACTACCAACACTCAACAGAATCTAAAATAAAGGCAGAATCAAAGCAAAAAAACAAAGCAAAATAAAACAAAACAAAACCAGAATAGTGATAGAGGCCTCAAGTACTTTGCTATTTTAAATAAACAATTTATGCAAGGTACATAGATAGTGATGAATCTATTGTTATGAACAAAAGGAAATTGAAATGATCTGTTTTAAATATTTTACTAATACACATCTAAAGGACAATTTTATATTATTCTGTATAATAGAACCAAAAGCTATTTGCTATGTAAATAATTATCTTTGGGTAAGGAATAACAAAGCTAAGGCTATTGGTAAGAATGTTAATGAGGGATTATTTAAAACTATAATAATAAGAAAAAGAATATAATAAATATTTGCAATAGAAATAATCCATAGAAAAATCATTAGGGAAGGATACTTATGTGAAACAATTAATAATAACTCTTGGCTATTTTGTTATAGTTATTGATTGGCTTATTTGCAATTGTCTGAATTAAAAATTATATATCTCTATATATACACAGAGCTATTAAAATTCTGACAGCTTAAAAATCAAAATATTTCTATGCCGTATAAATGTATTATTTATTCTAAAGTAATAAAAAGTCAGGAACTTCTAAAAATTGAAATTATCTAAAAATGATCATTCAAAAGTTTTCTGTTAAAATAAAGTATAAAATTTTTTTTCATTTCAAGGCTTGCATAATATATTACTATAGATTCTTAAAATATTAAAAATTTGTTTATTTTTGTTTAAATAGTTATAGAGCTATTTGTATTTTTTTTTTTACTTTATATCTTGACTTTTCCTCTATGAACAACCAGAGATTGACATAGAACACTCTTTGAAAGGAAAATTGGACTAATATCATAAATGCATGTAACAAATGTGAACAAGTAATACAGGCTATTCTTATAATGTTTTAATCTAATAAGAACCAATAATATTTTTATAGTTCCTCACATAGGTCACTGCAGAATTCCTACAGTGTATGCTTCAATAAATTGTGCAAATTGGCCAACTGGCCAGTTCATGGTTAGTGAATATACTTACCATTCTCAGTTGGTATGTAGATGTTCAGATAAAGGCAGTCTTCATTTTGATCTTGCACATAGGTCATTACAGTATCCAAGTTGGCAGTAAACCAAATTGGTAGCATATCATTAAGCAGCGACCTCTCATCCAGATACTGTGGGCAAACAGCAGCAAATTGTGTGGCATTCCGTATACCAGTCCATGATGAAGGAGGTTCTGGGGGTTGGAAACGTCTCTCTCCAGTTGGAGGAGAAGCATAAGGGACTCCCAAATACTGTTCCACAGGACCAAGGATTTCATTGGGCAAGGGTGTTCTTACACCACGGATTTTGCCATAATTTGTAATTACAACTGGGTATTGTGCTTGTCCCTCAATAAACGTAAAACGTATTGCTAGGGCAGTTATCCAAAGGAGGAAATTAGAATTCAGCATGACACAAACAGGATTAAAAATCAAAGGCAGCCATAAGAGTCCCACTGGCTTTGACATGGTTTCACATCAGCATTAGCAGGTCCTGAGGACGTTCACACCCAGGAAGAAAAATATTTTTTGCAGAAAGAAACCAAAACGACAGCGAAAATCAGAAAAAGGAGGAATCAGTTGGCAGGAAGAGAATAATTTACCAAGGAAAATGTAAAATATTCTTGGTCAAGCAGGGAAAACCCAATATAAATGTGGTAGGTGTCTCAGCAGATGGACTTATTCTGGCTATAGCCCATCCCTTGATTCTTGTATTTAATGCTGATATGTATCCAAGAAGATAAGATACCCAGATACTTAGAGCCTACTGTGCAAATCCATTTGAGGGACCCATTTGAGTTAATTCCACCATGATGTAGAACCCTGCCAGGGAAGAAAAGGGAGAAAGAGAAAGGATTATGTTTTTGCTAATAATAGTTATTTTTAAAAAAAATATATACAGTTATATTATTTTGCCACAATTTTATTCTCTCTATCCATTGCTACAAAATAAGCAACAGGGTGCAAGAACAGCTCATTCATGAATCATAATGGAATACTCTATCCCTCTCCACTAGCAGCCATGCTTTAATAATCATACTAAACATAAGCTACCATGTCCATTATATATTTCATTTTCAGCATATTAAAAATTGGACAAGAAATGCCATGTACTACACCTAAATCTAATAACGAAACTCAATGTCATTACCAATTTACTTAAATTTAACTTAAAGAAAAGTTGGAAGGAAATTCAACAAAGCCAAATTTATATTATTGATCTGAGGCATTTTTAATTTGCAGTAAACGTTAAGGTAGGGCAGGGGTCCCCAACCCTCGGTCCATGGACCGGTACCAGGCCATGGCCTGCCAGCAACCAGCCCCATATGCAGGATACAGGTAGCACATAAAACCATGCACTCCCCAGTCCACGGAAAAAAATATCTCCACGGAACCGGTCCCTTGTGTCCAAAAGGTTGGGAACTTCTGAGGTAGGGTGTTTACTCTTTTGTAGTTGAAGGAGTATTTGAATACAAACTATACTCCTTGAGCATTAGAAAAAATATTGAACATTTTTAGCATGCTTATGCATAAGAATGTATTTTCACAAGCAGCAAAATAAGTTCAAAATATTTTTCTACATTTAAACATTTAAAATTGCTGTATTTGTCTTTTATTCTGGAAAATCAAACATATAGTTGAACAGGTTTCAGAAATATTGGGGGTGAGTCTTGTTTACTTGAAAATATATCATGAAGGAGACTTTCCATTTTTGTGAAATGCATTATTTAACATTTAACAGGAACATAGAAACTCTCTTATACTAGCTATATACAGATGGTCCTTGACTTACAATAGTTCATTTAGCTATTAGTTCAAAGTTACAACGACACTGAAAAAAATGATCTTTGACTGTTTTCACTCTTATGACCATTGCAGCATCTCCATGGCCATGTGATCAAAATTCAGATGGTTGGCAACTGACTCATATTTATGACAGTTGCAGTGTCTTAGGATCATGTTATCACCTTTTATCACCTTCTGATAAGCAAAGTCAATGGGAAAGCCAGATTCACTTAACAACTGTTTTACTAACTTAACAGCTGCAGTGAATCACTTAACAACTGTGGCAAGAAAGGATGTAAAATGGGGCAAAACTCACTTAACAAATGTCTCACTTAGCAACAGAAATGTTGGGCTCAATTGCAGTTGTAAGTCAAGTCTATATGTAGTTCAGTATGTTACTCAAACTCTGGACAAATATGTAGTCCAGTAACTTAGACTCCTATTTGTACCATATAAAAAGGATAGGAATTGCAATCTAAAACATCTCAAGAACTATCTGTCAAAGCTGCGAACATTGGATGTTCCCGCTCTGACAACTGATGAAAATGCAGCCATTTTCTCTATTCCTTTAACATGCTTTTTCTTACTTTAGAAATTAGGTGCAGCAGAGAGGGGGGGTTGGAATGTAAGCTCAGTTAGCCATAATAACGCTGCTGTGATAACGTTTTGGCAGGCTGTGGAGCTGATGAGAAAGCAGGCGCTTTAAGCTAATTGGGGAATGTGATTTATGACAGTTAATTGGGGGTGGGAATTATACTTTGTTACTTTGTATCTGGGGGAAGGGAATTTAGTTTTTGGGTTCAACTATGTAGTGCCGATACTTTGTATCCTGAATAAATCTACTTTAAAGAAGTTTGCCTCAAATTTCTTTTGATGGGTTTCATCTATCAGAACCATGACATTAACCCCCAAACTACAATTTTCTACCTTAACCACATTGGGGTCCTGAGCTCCAGTCACCATCCCTAAGTCAAGGGACAGGCTGACAAAGACTCAAGGAGGATCTCAACATGGAAAAGGAAGAAGTGCCTGGATCCAGCACCCCATGGCTGCCACCTCAGCAGAGGGAGCGCAAGCCAGTGCACCAGTGAAGAAGGAATCTTCCCAGGCCTTACAGCTGGGGGTGAGACCCAAAATGCAGGAGCTGATCTGGTCTTCAGAGTGGATCCTGCCCAGTGGAGACTCCAAACCCCTGTCGAGACGACCCTGCCAAAAGCAAGTTCTTTGAAAGCATCCGAAGTTGATTTGCAAGAAGGAACCTCTCGAGAATCGCGTTCCCCGAGCCGCTGAAGAATCAGAAATTGACGACTACTGAGGACTCTGGAGAATGGAAGTACCTGTCCGTGGCCTGTAGCCAATCAGTGGAAAAGTTGGTGGAGAGGTTTGAGGGGCTAGAGATGAAGAGTGGGGAGCAACCCTCTCACTCTTCCCATGCAAGTGATCACAACAATCAGCAGAGCAGATGCCAATCCGTACCTAAAAGAAGCCCTAGCTCCACCTATGGAGCACAAGCAGCTTCCCCATCTTCGAAGCTGCCAATATTAACCTCCAGCCCTGCAAGGAGGGTCAGTCCCAGCTGCCGCTCTGAACACGGCAGCCCGGTACATCATCACTCCTCTAGAAGTCCAGATTGCCACAGGTACCATGAAAGCCCTGACCATCGCTACCATCGGTCACATAGCCCAGAGCTTCTCCGTCAGTACCACCCACGCCCGAAGCCTATGCAGGGGGAAGACTCAGATGTGAGCATTCAACATGATATAATGCAACAGCTGCATGATCTGTTGGCCAGGCAGCAACAGGTGAGAGCACCACAGCTGTTGGGGCCCCTGCAACCATTGGGGATGCTGCAGCTACTGCCACTGGGAGGTCATCAGCAGGTGGGGGTGCCACAGCAGTGGGGCTGGTACCAGTCTCTGAGTGTGCAGCAACTGCTGGGAGGCCTGCATTAATTGGGGATGCCGCAGCCACCAACAGGAGCACAGTGGGGCTGGCAGCAACCTCTTAATCTGCAGCAACCACTGGGGGGCCTGCAGCAACTGGGGATGGCACAGCAACCCGCGCCGGGACCGATGGGAGGCCTGCAGCAGCTAGAGATGCCACAGCCACCACCGCCAGGAGGTCAGCAGCCATTTGGAGTGCAGCAGCAGTGGGGTTGGCAACAGCCCCTGAATGTGGAGCAACCACTGGGGGGGCCTGCAGCAACTGGAGATGCCACAGCCATCATTGGGAGGTCAGCTTCCGCTGGGGAAGCAACAGCCACAGCAGGGAGGCCAGCAACCACTGGGAATGCAGCCAAGCTGGGGGGACAGCAACCCATGATGGCACCACCCCTCAGAGTGACTTTTGATGGTGAACTGGAGAAACTTATCTTCTTCCTAAATCAAATGTGTTCCTACGTGAATAGCAATGCCAATTTCTACCCTAATCCAGCTGCTATGGTTGATGCAGTCATGGCCAATTTGGAAGGGGAAGCATCTGAGTGGCTAAACAATTTGTACAATGTGCAGGCACCTGAGTTCGGGAACCTCCACCTCTTCCTCGTTGGACTAAGAACCAGGTTCGAGGACCCATCCATAGCTCTCAAAGTGGAGACACAAATACACAAGATAAAACAAGATGGCAGACCTGCTCTGGAATACGTATGAGAATTTCGTAAGATAGCAGGTCGAATAGAAAGGTGGCCTGAACAGTCTCTAGTGCACCACTTCAAGGAGGGACTAGACAATCACCTTTCCCAAGCCTGTGTCTATCAAGCTGTCCCTAACCTATTGCAAGAGTGGTACCAGACAGCAATAAGATTGGATGTTGAGCTAGCTCATTATAAGAAGCTACCACCTCAAGAAGCTGGGCAGAAGCCAGAACAGACCAACCCCCCCCCACGTAAGCCTTCAGCCATCGTGGCTGCAGAGCCCCCCATACCACCTGCCGGTCCACCAATCAAATGCTTCAGATGTGGGCAACAAGGACACTGAGCAGCGAGCTGCCCGGTCTCATACCCCCAACAACAGAGCAGATCAGGACCACTGGCGAGGAAGAAACCAGTCCAGCAGCCGGCGAAAGAGAAGTCAAACTGGACCATGCAAGGACCCATTGTCCAGGTTACATCACCCACACAGGAGAGTGCCAAGGTCCAAGCTGGACCCACCACCACTCTGCCCTCCTATGACAGCGATGACGAGGGGGAGAACGACCCGATGGTGAGTCAACCCGTTCCACCTTTTTCTCTCGTAGCCAAACTCATAGTCCCCAAGACAGGTGCACGAGTAGATTTGAAAGTGCTAGTGGACTCAGGGTGCTCCCAGTGCATTATTAACTTGCCAGTTGCCCTCAAACTGGGCATACGAGCAAAGTTGATCTCCAAACCTGTGAAATTTAAGCAAGCCGATGGATCTTTAATGGGAGGAGGTATGGAAAAACACGAAAATCATTCTGAAAAAGGCTTCTGAGATGTATAAAAAGCAAGCCGATAAAAAGGGACTCCCCAAAAATCATTCCAAGTTGGGGGGAAAGTCTATTTATCCACAAAATATTTACGACTTAAGTTGCCTAGTAAGAAGTTAGGACCCAAGTACCTGGGTCCCTTCCCCATAGTAAGAATCATTAACCCAGTCATGGTAGAATTAAAGCTTTCCAGACTCCTAGGGAAAGTCCACCCTGTGTTCCATTGTAGCCTATTGAAACCTTTTTGGGGTTCCACCTTACGGCCTCCCCCTAAGAAGTCACCTGGGCCTCTCGTGGTAGCTGGACAGACTCATTATGAAGTGAAGCGTATTCTTGATTCTAGACTTTTTAAGAAAAAGTTACAGTACTTAGTGCAGTGGAAAGAATATCCATTGTCTGAAACCACATGGGTGAAATCTAGTGACAGACTCCTTAATAGATTCTATGAGAAACACCCCAACAAACAAAGGGGCAACCCTTAACCTATGATTTTGTTTAAATTGCAGGATTTGTCCTCTTTGTAAGGGGGGCCAGATGTCAATGCTGCTAACATTGGATGTTCTTGCTCTGACAACTGATGAAAATGCAGAGATTTTCTCTATTCCTTTAACATGCTTTTTCTTACTTTAGAAATTAGATGCAGCAGAGAGGGGAGGGTTGGAATGAAAGCTCAGCTAGCCATAATAATAATAATGCTGTTTTGGGAACCCAAGGACAAATTGAAACATTTTGGCAGGCTGTAGAGCTGATGAGAAAGCCCGCGCTTTAAGCTAATTGGGGAATGTGATTTATGACAGTTAATTTGGGGTGGGAGTTGTACTTTTTTACTTGTTTTTTTTTTTAAAAAAAATTTATTGAGTTTTTTATCCATAAAGGGAGATGAGGGAGGAATATAGGTATGGTAAACAAGGGAGGGTGGGGAGGGAAAAATGGAAAATTTGGAAGCGGGTAAGGGTAATATATAATCAATAATTTTACAAGCAAGTAAGTATCCGGCATATCATTAATATATAAATAGCTTATCATAGTATTTAAATAGCATATAACATATTTAAATATTTTTCACTTAAACTTAGCTTTAACCTTAAAGGCATAACCATAAATTAATAAAAAACAAGTATTTCCACCTAATAGCTAAACAAAGTACTTTTTTACTTGTTATCTGGGGGAAGGGAATTTAGTTTTTCGGTTCAACTATGTCAGGGGTGTCAAACTCAATTTCATTGAGGGCCTCTTCAGCATTGTGGTTGTCCTTGGGGTAAGTGTGGCCGGGGTAGGTGTGGCCAGGGTGGGCGTGGCCTACTGGGTGGGCGTGGCTTACTGGGTGGGCATGGCCAGCTCTACATCATTCGCGTCAAAGGTGCCTGTCGGGGCTGGGCATGAGTGGGACAGATCTGAGGGTCTCTGGCAGAAGGAGGTGGGACCGGGGCAAGCACCAAGGCATGGTCCACTGGAGGAGCCTCACTGTTCCTCTCAGGCCATGTGAGGGGGGGCTGGATGGTGCTGCGGGCTTCCCGGAGCCCTAGGCAGCAGAGGTCAAATGCCCAACCCGGCCCTCAAGCACCCACGGCATCAAGCCCAGCCCCACTACCCCAAGGGGGTGCCTAGCTGCACTTACCTCCTCCTCAAGGCTGCTGCTGCTGTGCTTGCTCTCCTTAGCCAGGTTGCTCATGATGGGTATGAGGGCAAAGTCAGAGAGAGGCCCACTCCCTCTCCATGGAGGAGACCCGGCTTTGTATCCAAAGCTTCCTTAGCAATAAGATGGGAGACCCCCAGGATAGGCCAGGAGGAGGGGACAAGGAGATGGTGAAAGGGCAGCAGGGCAGGACTAAGGCATTACTTCCCTCAGACCCTCCCTCTCCTTCCTTCCGTCCTTCCTAAGAACAGAGTGGTGGGAAAATATTTGAGATGAGGGAGGGAGAAAAACAGGCATGAAACGCAGCTGGGGAGGTGTCACCCTTTGTGAGGAATGAAGAAATGCACCATCGCCTGGAAGTGGCCAGCACATGGCCCTCGCCTACTTCACATATGTGGCTTGGTGGGCTTTGGGGGAGGGGATGCCATGAGTAATGTGAGAGTCGACGTTACCTGCATAATGCCGTCCAGCCTCCAGCCTGCCTGGTTTTGGCAGGCAGCGAGGTGCTCTCCTCACAGTGCCGAGAGGCTGAGCCGGGCAGTGCGAAGCTCGCCAGCTTTGCACCTTGCTGCCTGCTGAAATTGGGCAGGCTGGGGGTTGGGCGGCGGCATGCTTCTTTTTGAATTTGTACCGCCTGGCTCAGCCTCTTGGCGCTGTGAGGAGAGTGGCTCGCTATCTGCCGAAATCAGGCAGGCTGGGGGCTGAGCGGTGGCGCGCTTCTTTTTGAATTCATGGCACCCGGCTCAGCTCTTGGCACTGTGAGGAGAGCGCCCCGCTGCCTGCCTGCTGGGGACTGAGCGGCGTCATGCTTCTTTTTGAATTCACGCCACCTGGCTCAGCCTCTCGGTGCTGTGAGGACAGCACCCCACTGCCTGCTGAAACCCCTCCCCTAGAGCCCATCAAGCCGGATATGTGAAGTAGGCGAGGGCCATTTGCTGGCCACTTCCAAGCGATGGTGCATTTCTTCATTCCTCACAAAGGGTGACACCTCCGCAGCACACGCCCAGGGGGCGGGGCCAACATGGCAGGGGCCGGTCCCTTGCTGTTTCCAGACGGCCTTATGGAGCTAAGACTGAATGTGTTTCAGCATAGATGGCCACCACAAAATTGTACATTGGCTCCCGGGCAGCGGGGGCCATTCCCTCACTGTTTCCAGGATGGCTTCGCGAGCCACAAGAAACCATGTCGTGGGCCGCATCTGGCCCCTGGGCCTTGTGTTTGACATGTCTGAACTATGTAGTGCCGATACTTTGTATCCCAAATAAATGTACTTTAAGGAAGAATTTTGCCTCAAAGTTCTTTTGATGGGTTTCATCTATCAGAACCATGACACTATCTATATCAGCCATGGACTCTGTGAATCTTAATGAAATAAGCTACAGTTCATGAAAGCATAAAATTTTAAATAAAATCTTCTAGTCAGATAAGGGTGCTTCAAGACTCCTCATTTTATGCCATTCTAGACTAATGCAGCAGCTCTCCTCCTATAAAATCAATAAAAATCTAGCTTGTCTTCTAATAGCTCCTTTCCAAAATTCAGGTAAAGAATCTTTGCAGCCCAGTCCAATAATTAAAGGATTAAGCAGAACATTTTTGTATACTTAACATCCTCTCTGCCAATGGTTATTCTATTACTTCTGGGCATCTCTATCACTTTTATTGATTTAATGCACATTTTTATATATTGCCCATCCCTCAGCCTGGTATATCTAAAAGTAATTTGAGCCTAATCTTTGCCTGTAAGCAAAATACTGATCTTTTTAATTATATTCTATTTGCAGTAAGAATAAGAAGTGTCAGTTCAAGTAATTTTCTATATCAGGACCTAAACATGCACCAAATGAAATTTCCATGGTACCTTGAAGAAATAAACACTAAATGTTATCAGGGTAAGTATTTCCAGTTTGTCCTGAGGGTGTATTCTATTTTTAACATAGGTCTTTATTTTCACAATTAGCTATTCATAATATCAAGTAGTTTCCACAGAATCCGGATTCATAGCAAGTAAGCAGAAACAAAATTCCCTTTCTATTAAGGTTGGACAGAGAAAGAACAAACAAAAATTATATGTGAATTTTCATTCATGGAAATATTATTTTTCCTTTCAAACAAAATAAAAAATAGACTCATTTATACCAAGTCAGAGTTCCACTTCTTGTTTTCATTAACCATATTTAAGAATAAAGCTATCAGGACTGTGCAGGCTTCAAAAAATGACTCAGAAGTGAATTAACCCAATACATATTTAATGTGGTTTAAAAGCAACTGTAGGTTTTCTTTGTCAGCTTCAAATGGAAGCCTGAAAAAAGAGATTCCTGATAGAAGTTACACATGTAATCATGTCAGAACCAAATCATTTGTTTCAAATTGTTTTCAAAATATGAAAAGCACCACTAATTAATAAGTGGTAATTTATTTCTGCAGAATATATTTTGACATCTGTAAGATGCTTGACTTTCCAAAGATGAGGGAAGTGGAGCAATCTACCTAATATTGCCTCTAGTTCCAGCTACTACTACTATGTCATTCTCAACAATAGATAATATCTGCAGGAATGCAGGGGGGGGGAAGTTCTGCTACTATTTGTTTTTTAAAATCTCAATACTTTTTTCAATTAAAAAAACATATTTAGAAAATAAAAAGAAATTATATAATTAATGAAAGGAAATCTGTGATAACCTCACTTTTGTAAATAATAATAATAAACATCAAAAACATCTGCCAGATTATCCCATCCCTTTTAAATGGAAAATCTGAAGCAGTATGGAAAAACATCACCTGAAACAGGATCGCTGCTCAGCACTGTCTGTATATAAAGCCAAGACACTGCAATAAAGTTTGGACTGGACAAAATGTGCCACCCTCACCATCAACAGGAGAAAAATAGTGAACAATGAAGGAATCAAGATGCCCTATGGAAATATCATAAAGTGTCCAGATGAAGACAATCACTACAAATACCTGGGCATCCTTCAAGTGGACAACATCCATCTCACTGAAGCCAACAAGGTTAGAGGTGAATAATCATGAGAGTGAAGGAGAATTTAAAGCCCAAGTTTGGTGGAACAAATACCATCAAGACAATTAACTTATTCGACAGTTCCAATCATTATATACACCGCTGGAATAGTTGACTGAACTCAAGCAAAAGTAAAAGGTCTATATAGAGAAAGACCAGAAAAAGGATGACAATAAATTATTCCTTTCATCCATGCACTGGCATTGACAAGCTCTACTTATCAAGGACCATGGGTGGGCATGGAATGTTACAAGTACATCAGACAGATGAAAAAGAAAGATGAGACTTCCGGTTTCAGCAGCCAATGAGATAGATGGAAGAAGCTGGGGCTCCGGCTTCTCAGCCTGATTTTGCTTTGCCCAGCGACCCTAAAGGAAAATTGCCCTGGAGGGGTAACAAAGGAGGAGGAATACTTCAGGAGCCCAGACCAGATGGCAGTCAGTCTGAGCGGACTGAAGAAACCTTCTGAAAGGATGGAGGAAAGGCTGCCGGGTGAGCCCAGGCAGCCCAAGTCGTTGCCAGCCGGAAGGAAAGTGAGGAGCTGCGGCACTCTGCCAAACAGCTGATTGTCAACAGCATGCTGAAGATGGGTGAGCCATTGTTTTTTTCCTTTTCCTTTTGGATAAAAAATTGAGCCCGATTGGGAAGAGCTAAAAAGTAAAGACCCCAGAAGGATTGAAGCTAAAGGCGGCAAGCAATTACAAAAGGGGAAGATATTTAAGGAATACCAAAAAAAAAACCCCTTCTAAAAATTGAACTCAGATTGATTCAAAGAAGGACTATTTTAATCTACAAGAGATGGAAAAATTTTCTAGATATAATCTTAAGGATAAACAACCTATAAAGAACTTTAAAAGAAAACTTTGTAAAATTTTTCTAAAATCAGACATTGATAAAATAATGTATGAGGAACATCTAGTGGTGAAAGAAGAAATTACAGCATTATTAAATACTAAAAAAAATCTGGAAATATTTGATCTTGGGACAACACCTGGTGTAAACAAAGTGTTTTGGTGTGAGTCTACAATGGAAAAGACTTCTCATAACTATATTTGTTGACTCTGGATATAACTAAAACAGGAATTATTTGGAGACAGCAAACGTTTTACATCTGAGATTCGACTGGAGGAGTTGGATTTGGCCTAAAGTAGTTGGCTCGTTTTTTTAATTGGATTTTAACCTAAGATAATTGGCTTTTTCTTTTTGTCTGCTCTATTTTGTTTTTATTCCTTGATACTGGATTTAGACTAAAGTACTTGGCTCCTTTTTGCATTTTGGATTTTACCCTGTTGGCTGAAAAATGAATACATCAAACCAGACTTATAAAGAAGACTTCCTCTGCACCCTCTGTTGGAACACCTAGCCCAGGGGTAGGCAACCTTGGCTCTTTTATGATTCATGGACTTCAACTCCCAGAATTCCTGAGTCAGCATAGATACTTAAACGTGACTGAATTCAAGAAAAGTATTTATATATATAAGTGAATTAGAGTTAAGGGATTAGATGACTAGATTTATTGAATAGAATGTCTAAAGATTAAATGTATTCTTAACTATGATTAAAAAGAATAAGAAATTTGAGAAAATAAATACTATTAATCTAGGAGGGATATATATTCTAAGTATTATATTAGTTCCTAGGTTCTGTTATTACTGCTTTCTTCTCTTCTTTTTTATTTTTTGTTTCTTTTTCATTCTTTTTCCACTCTTTTTTTATTCTTATATCCATTACTTAAGAAACATAAAAATGTGAGATGGCTTATATGGAAAAAATAGAATTAAGTCTGTCAATATAAATGTAAATAATTGTTAAATATAAATGTAACTAATACTAGTAAGAATATTCAGAAGTTGGCGGGAGAAATAAACTAAAATAAGGATTGTAGCAGGATCGATGATAAGGCACAAATGACTGAAAAGAAATGTATTAATATGATGATTATTGTTTAGGAATATTGGAATACTCTAAGAAGGATAAAATGTTTTAGATATTTAAAGGTGACTGAACTTAAGTATATATATATATATATATATATATATATATATATATATATATATATATGTTTTCTGAGGTTTTCGCGGGTGTTTATATGTAGGTCTTTAGTTATTCGGGTTTTCTCCCGCGTAGAATTAAAAGTACCTTGGCGACGTTTCGACGAAGTCACATTCGTCATCTTCAGGCTGGTGTCTTCAGCTTCGTGCTTCTAAAAGTGAAGCACGAAGCTGAAGACACCAGCCTGAAGATGACGAATGTGACTTCGTCGAAACGTCGCCAAGGTACTTTTAATTCTACGCGGGAGAAAACCCGAATAACTAAAGACCTACATATATATATATATATATATATATATACATATAAAATGCTTACGGGATTAGATGATTAGATTTATTGAATAGAATGTCTAAAGATTAAATATATTCTTAACTATGATTAAAAAGAATAAGAATTTCGAGAAAGTAAATACTATTAATCTAGGAGGGATATATATTTTAAGTACTATGTTATTTCTTATGTTCTGTTATTGCTGCTTTCTTCTCTTCTTTTTTATTTTTTATTTCTTTTTCAATCTTCTTTTCCCCTTTCTTTTTACTCTTATATTTAATACTCAAGAAACGTAAAAATGTGAGATGGCTTATATGGAAAAAGTCTGTCAATGTAAATGTAACTAATCGCTGAGAAAACCTTTACCAGTAAAAATATTTAGAATTTGGTGGGAGAAATAAACTAAAATAAGGATTGTAACAGGATCGATGATAAGGCAATCCAAATGAATGAAAAGAAAAGAAATGTATTAATATGATGTTTATTTTTTTAGGAATATTGGAAAAAAATATATACTAAATTCTCATTTATTAAAACAACAAGAATTGTATCAATGCAATGCCTGCAAAAAAGGATGTTTCGGAGAAAGAGGAAAGTAAACAAAATTAATATATGGAATACAGATTATAGAAATTAATTGTTAAGAACTGTTTTTACAAATGTAACCCAGACATCACACTGTTTACCAACTATTGAATGACTTATGCTTGTGTAAAAAATTAATAAAAAATATAATAATAATAATAATAATATTAATAATAACAACAACAACAACAACAATAATAATAATAATAATAATAATAATAATAATAATAATAATAATAATAATAAATCAGCTGAAGGGCACAGAGCCCCGAAATCCCTCGGCTGCTGCACTACTGTGCAAAACCAGAAGTCCTCTGCAGGCAATAATTTTCTATGATTGGCATATGGAGAAGGAAAGATGCTTTGGAATAATATGAGACAGGAGGAAGAGCTGAAGACTGAACAACCATAAAAAGAAATCTCAGCCCACAGAAGGAAAAGAACCATGAGAAGCATATTAAGATAAGATAAACTTTATTGTCATGTTTTTACTGTGGGCACAACGGCACACATCAAAAATGAAATTTAGTTGCCCGCTCTCAAAGTGAAACACATACATGACATACACCTAAACATACTATGTACAACATATGTATAGACCCACACCCCTACATATACATAACAAATAAATATTAAATACTGTCCATCTTGAATATATAACAGAAGGAGGAAGCTTGAGAGTTCACAAGGTTAATGCTGTATGGAATGAAACTATGGCTGAATCTGGATGTTCTGCTACGGACACCACGAAGCCTCCTCCCAGAAGGTAACAAGGAAAACAGGTCGTGAAGAGGATGTGTAGTGTCCCAGATAATCTTACGGACCCTGCTCAAGCAATGCTTCTGTGCTATGTCCTGGATGGGAGGGAGGGAACTGAAAAATGATCTTTTCAGCCATTCTCACCACTCTCTGTACCACCTTCCTGTTTGAAGCAGTGATGCTTCCAAACCAGACTGTGATGCTGTATGACAGGATGCTCTCGATTGTCTCCCTGTACAAAGTGGTCAAGGCAGGGGAAGGAAGATGTGCTTTTCTCATGCAACCAGTTTCTCACTGTTGAGCGACCAAGCCAGCCTACTCATTAGCTGCACACCCAGGAATTTGATGCTGGTAACCATCTCCACAGGAGAATCGTTAATGCACAGAGAAGTGTGGCTATGCCTGCCTTTTCTGAAATCGACAATGATCTCTTTGATTTTTCTGGTATTTAAAACTAGGCTGTTTTCCTTACACCAGTTCACCAACCCCTCAACCTCCTTGCGGTAAGCTTCCACCTTATCATCCTGAATAAGGCCCACTACTGTTGCATCATCTGCGAACTTCACAAAATGGTTGGTGGCAAACCTAGCACAACAGGGACTCTCCATAGTTTTTTGGAAAGTAAAAGTAATGGAGGGGAGAGATGCTTTCAGACTTGCAACATTCTGTTCCTGTAACCTTAACAGCATGTGCAGTGTTAGTATTCATGGTTTGTGCTTCTTTTCATGACCATCTCAAAGAGTTGACATGGATAAACATTTACTGTCTTCTACACCTGCCTCAACTGTTAATACTTTATGAAATGCCACAAAACCTATGTCATTGCCAATGTTTTATTTGTGCTGATACCAAATCTATGAAAAAAATAACCATAGGTGATTATTGATCAGAGAAACAATCAGAGTTTGTCTCAACTTGTACTCAACATTTTAATTGCCATGTACAAATTTTAGGAGCATGTTGAACTCTTGATCCAATAATTAAAAGTGGTTTATCAGCAACATTAAGGTAGAATAAAATTACATTGGGGATGGAAGCGCATAATAATTTTAGGACAAACTTTATTCTATCTAAGGGCCAAATGAAGCTCAGATATTCATGGTGGCCACACAACTTTTGGCCATTTATAATTTTTTATGGACATGTTAGCCTTTTATCCAGCTATTTATAAGCTCATTACAGATGAAATGGCTTTCTGTAAAGTGATTTGTGCAGGGATGTTTTAAAATTGATTTGAAAGGTGATTTCACTTAGATGAATTCACTTAGTATAAAATACGGCTGTTGTTAATATTCCTTAGATCTCACATAGTTAAATATATTAGTGGGCCATGCCTTTCCAGGTCAAGTTTGAAGCATTGGCCCTGGCTTTTAAAGATCCCAATAGTTTGTATTTGGGTTATTTAAAAGACCAATACCATTCATATCAACTTGCTCATCTATTACAGGGACTCAGATTTTAAAGCAATTAAGACATTAAGAATGATACAGCTTGAGATTCTATTTCATACAATATCTTCTCCTCTATAATGAGGAGGAATAATCTTGGAATAAATCTTGCTTATTTTTGATCATCTGCTTTTAACAGTTTTATTAAGTAGCAATGTCAGAATCCAATCATATTTCATATCAAGTTATCAACTATGAAAAACTCCATCCCTGCCTTCCCTGGATTCTGTCATGGATGAAGGGAAGGGGGCAAACAAAGGGGCTTTATGGCCCTCACTTCCTTCAGGATACTTCAAAGGAACTGGATGTGGAATCACCAAAAGGACTAACAATAACAATAGGGGGTCATTAGCTTTCATGTGATCCTTCCTGAAGTTTCCTCTCGGCAGTGAGGAAAGGGGTGGGGATGAAATGCCTGAGACTGTCTCTGGGAGAAGGGGGTGATGGGGGTGGCTAAAGGGGGACCCCTTTAAAATCTTGAGTTGGAAAGCTTTCACCCCAAGTCCTGTTTAGAACGCCTGCAACCATCTTCTCTTAATAAAGATGCCTATTGGAAGAAATATTCCAAGAGTTCTGTCTTCTTAAGATGCAAAGTGGGGTAGGTCCTTACAAGCAATTTGATTTGATATCTTTGAATTTTGTGATGGGAAATACAAAATATAATACAAAAATATTCATATAAATTCAGATGTGGCTGTTATGATCAAACCTTATGAATACTGTCAGGAGTTCAAAAAAGAAACCATTAAAGAGCATGCCACAACAGAAGACTGCAATGTTGTAAGGTGTTTAATGTACTAATTATATTTTTTACAATAATAGAAAGAGCAATAAAATAATTATACCCTCAATGAGGCATCATGTGATGTGGTTGTGGTGCTTGTGTGCTCTGAGTAAGATGAGAGCTATGCCAGAGGTTCAACTGTACCGTAGTTCTCATCAAAGGAGCCAGAGTATCTTTCCCATAAAAAAATATGGTGAGACATAAATTACAGAAACCCATACTGGCTCAGTTGTCACTCAGGTCAACAAGGATGGTGCTGGCTGTTGGGAGTTCCTGGATATTTGATTAAAAATGGGCTACAGGACTCAAGATTGTTGGCTGAGCAACCAGAACCAACTGCTGCAGAATTACTGGAAGAAAGGTGTTTACCTATCATAAATGCATAAATGAAAACAAAGAAAAAATTATCTGTTATTCTAGATCAAATCCAACAAGAGGAGGGTATTTGAAATGAATGCACCAGTTCTGGAAAGAACAACATCCAGAATCAAAAATAACAGAATTGAGGCTAGCAGATCAACTTCTATTTACAATATGAAATCATTATATAATTCTGTTCAAGCTAATGAAGGGAAACAACATTGTACCAATATTTAAAAAAATACTCAATTGTTAGAGATTAGGAGACATCTTACTTTCTATTTAAAATAATGTATGGTTGTTTCCTTTAAATTTTATTTCCAAGAAGATGTTGTCATGGAAATGACATTCTTATTATTCATTGTTTTAATTTTCTATTGTATTGGACTGATTAGACTAGTCTACAATTAAAACAACATATATGTTTGTCTCTGTGTATTTGTGTATGGTGTGTATATATACATGTGTATGTGTTTGCATTTATTTATTTATTAAAATATTAAGATAAATGTTATTAAGATAATTCCCTTTATCAAAACACCAAATTACACATGGCTTCACAGCATCATGTTAGAGTGCTACATTTCAGTTGGTCTTACTATACAAAAGGGTATCACTTGCTGCTTGCAAAAATCTTTTTCTTTTCAAAATCCTCTTAAAATAGAATGAATAAAATAGTATGAACATGCAAAGCATTACCTCATTCATTTTAGTTCTGAGAAAGATTACACCCAAAATTGTTCGCTGACATAGAAGTCCATAGCTAAGAGTATTTCCAGGAGAGAATCATTTTGTAAATGATTTTAAAAATCATTATCTTGTGGAAAACGAAAGGACTTTTACAAATTCCAGAGGGTTTTTAGCAGAGAGATTTATTGCGCAGGTTCAGAAGCATTAGAGACAAGCAATTCTGAACCCTGAGGGCAGGATCAGACTTCAGTTTTATACTATCCTTCTTTCAGGAACAAAGAACTACACATTAAAATACACATTGTAATACATTAGGTTCGTTTCTCACGGGTATACAATGGAGGGTTTGCTACATACATTGTATCCATGTGCAATGCGCATTAGGTTAGTCACATATTATTGACACAGAATTTTCCCAGTGATTATGCATTATTCCTGACACATTATTATTCTAGTAATTATGCAGACAAATCATTATCTTAGTAATTGTTCATTATTCCACCTTAATTCAATGACAATATCCATAAGCAGAGTTCTAGAACTTGTTCTTAATATTACTAACATTGTTTCATGTTTTGCAGTTAATTGGGCTGTACTTTCTGAGATTCTTCGAATCATTGCTATAACACAGGGGAGTAAGCAGGGAATCAAAATACATCCTAGAATTAACAAGACTGCTATAACTATGATGGTTTGTAGGCCTGGTAACTTTGGCCACCATCCTGAAAATATGTCTTCCAAATTAAATCCATTCCAGGTTTGTACAGGAATGTGAGCTAGTTTGACCATTCTGTCTGTTATGTCTTTTCAAACAAGATGTGCTCCATCTCCTTTGGGTCTTGGGTATGCCACTTAATACATGACCACCACTTACATTTGACCGTGGAGACTGCATACCCATCCGGTGGGCACAAATACTTATGGTTTGGGATATAGCTGTGGATTCGATTGATCCCTCCGCAACATATATTGCGGCCCAATAATTAGCTGCTTTACAAACATCAAAGGTAACGCTAAAACTGGAGTATGGGTTGGATTTCCATTGAGAGATCCCTAATAGTGCCTGGTCCCTAGAGCTCCCTCTTGTTCTATGTGTTCGGATTTGTAAGGCCCAACTATCAGGATCAGACTTCGGGTTATAACACTGATCTTGGGCTCCTTTTCTACAAACTTTATATGTAGTTCTATTGTATGTACAGGAGTTAGGGAAGCTATCTTGGCACCCTTCTGTTTTCATTGTATAATAAATCAAAGTCTTAGTTATCTGGTTTCCTTGTTTTGTTATCTAGATGCAGTTTTGACAATCCTGGTTTCCCTGTGTTTTTGTTCTTTCTTTGTGTGTATTACTCAATAGTTTTCTATTAGAGGGTTTCTGCAGTATGACCTCTTGTGTAGCCATTGCACTGATTTGTGTAGGAATGTGTGTGTATATTTCCCATATTAAATAACCAACAGGTATTATGATCTGTAGAATCCTCATGTCTTCCACCGTGCATAGAGAGACAGCTTCCGGAGTGTCTCAGCAAGGTCTGATGTTCACACCGTGTGTTGAGAACCCGTTGCCGGTAGGGTTCGACAGGGTGTATTTCTTGTAAATTTCAGCACTAAAGGTTTGTCAGTTTTATTCACCTTGTAAGTTACTGGATCGGCAGGTGCAGCTGTTTTCAGTCTACTCCAGTGGACCCAGGACTTTCCCTCCAAGGTTTTCACTGCCAATGGAGAACACATGACAATAGTATATGGTCCTTTCCAGCTAAATTATGAAGCTGTAACTGGTGTAACAATTTCTGTTGGTCTATTCCCCCCTTATGAGCCAAGTCCGGCCAGTCCTGACTGTCAGGTTTAAATAGACAAGGAGGACGGCCAAACATGAGCTCATAAGGGCTAAGTTGCAATTTAGTGCGGGGGGGGGGCAGTCTGATTGCATACAAAACCATAGGCAAAACGTCTGGCCAATAAAGATGAGTTTCCAAACAAAATTTGGTAATAAGGTTTTTACCTCGATCCACCCTGAATAGGTATCAATTATAACTAGCAGGGCTACATATTTCTTACTCCTAGGCATATCAGTAAAGTCAACAACGACATAGTCCATTGGAAAATAAGCGATTGGTTGTTGACCAGGCGGTACTACCGGTCCTTGGCGTGCATTTCTTTGAGCACAAATGGAACATTGAGAACACACTTGTGCTGTTAGCGAAGAAGCAAAAGGAAGATAGAAAAATCGTTCAAGCTGCTGTAATAATGGAGTTTTTCCCAAATGATGTTGCTTATGGGCTTGAAAAATAAGGGGGCGGGCAAGCGCAAGAAGAACAGCAATGCGTCCATCGGGAAGGGTGTACCAGCCTTTAACCAATTCGGCTTGTACATCCTGCTTCAACTTTGGCTTTCCTCTTTAGTATATGTAGGATCAAGTTTTTCCAAGTAAGTGTCTAAATACATGAACCTGGTGACATCTGACTGGAGGGGGAGGGCCTTCTAACGCGGCTCTTTTGGCTTCTTTGTCTGCATTCCTATTACCCTGGGTAATAAGACTTGAGTCTTTTTGATGTCCAGGACAATGGATGATTGCAACTTTAGACGGTAACTGAACTGCCTTAATAAGTCTTTTAATCAAAGTTGCATATTGTATGATCTTGCCTGTGGAGTCCAAATATCCTCTTTCTTTGTAGATGGTGGCATGTTCGTGAATTGTTAAAAATGCATACTTACTGTCTGTATACACATTTAAAATCATTCCTGCAACTATTTCCAATGCTCGGGTTAGAGCATATAATTCAGCAAATTGTGCACTTGCTTGGCTGGGTAATTGTGCTGATTCTACAATTGTAGTTTGAGAAACAATTGCATACCCAGAGTATCTAATTCCTTGATCCATAAAGCTGGATCCATCGGTAAACCACTGAAAGTCTGGATTATGCAATGGTTGGTCCGTAAGGTCAGGTCTGCAAGAATATTGTAGTTCTAGTGTTTGCATGCAGTTATGCACAGGCATAGTTGAATCTGGTATTGGCATAAGGCTGGCCGGATTGAGAGTAGAGCATTGTTTCAGTGTAACTTGTGGATTTTCTAATAAAAGAGCCTGTATCTTATGCATCCTTTGATTGCTTATCCATAAATGTCCCTTATTGTCAATAATTGTCTGCAGGGCATGACTAGTACAAACAGCCACCGGAGCAGAAAAGGTTAACTTATTTGCTTCCTGTAGTAACAGCATAACTGCTGCTAGAATTTTTAAACACTGTGGCCATCCTTGTGCTGCCATATCTAATTGCTTTGACAGATAAGCGACTGGGCGATTCCACTTTCCCTGTTTTTGGGTAAGGACTGCTAAAGCTACATTCTGCCTCACATCGACATAAAGTGAAAATGACCTAGATATATCCGGCAGTCCTAGAGCTGGCGCTGTAGTGAGGGCTTGTTGAAGATGTTGCATTGCTAGGGTTTGCTCTTGTCGCCACAAAAGAGGTTCCTTTTTTGGTCCCCTTAAAACTTGGTACAATGGTTTAGCTGTGAGAGTGAAATTAGGAATCCAAATCCTACAGAAGCCTGTAATCCCCAGAAAGGCTCTAACTTCCTGTTTTGTTTGGGGGATGGGAATCTGTAACACAGCCTGCTTTCTCTGGGGGCTAGAGTTCTCTGCCCTTGTGATAGTTCATAGCCTAAATACATTACAGTCATTTGAACTAATTGCACTTTCTTTTTGGACACTCTGTAGCCACAATCTTGTAACATCCTGAGCAGTTTGGATGTGTTTTCAAAGCAATCCTCCCTGTTTTGTCCAATTATTAGAACATCATCCACATATTGAAGGCAACAGTCCTCTTGCCTGACTAACTTCAAATATGCAAGATCTTGAGCTAAGGCTTGGCCAAAACACGTGGGTGAATTCTTAAAGCCTTGTGGTAGTCTAGTCCAGGTATATTGAGTATTAACTTGTGTTTTTGGATTAGCACAATATCTGCATGACAAAGTCGCTCGGATCCGAGAGGGTTTGGACTCCGACTGGGTGGCCCCGGGGGAGGTGGCGGGAGCAGGTCTTGAGACTGTTATATGGGAGGAGTTTGACTCTGTGGCTCCCGAGGACGTGGACAGGATCCTGGGGAGACTGAATGCAACCACATGTTTATTGGATCCGTGTCCCTCCTGGTNCAGTACGCTGATGATACTCAGTTGTACATATCCACCCCGGGCCACCCCAATGATGCCCTTGACGTGATGACCCGATGTCTGGAGGCCGTGAGGGTCTGGATGGGGAGGAACAGACTCAGGCTCAACCCGTCCAAGACCGAGTGGCTGTGGTTACCGGCGCCTCGGCATAGTCAGCTGATTCCATCGCTGACTATAGGGGCGAAACACTGGCTCCCTCGGATTGGGTACGCAACTTGGGTGTCCTCCTGGATTCACGGCTGACACTGGATGACCAGTTGGCGGCCGTGACCAGGGGGGCGTTTTATCAGGTTCGTCTGATTCACCAGTTGCGACCTTTTCTGGACCGGGACACCCTACGCACGGTCACTCATGCCCTTGTCACCTCCCGCCTGGACTACTGTAATGCTCTCTACATGGGGCTCCCCTTGAGGAGCACCCGGAGGCTCCAGCTAGTCCAAAATGCGGCCGCGCGGGCGGTGTTGGGAGGGACTCGTTGCTCCCATATAACACCGCTGCTGCGCGAGCTGCATTGGCTGCCTGTGGCCTTCCGGGTGCGCTTCAAGGTGTTGACTATCATCTTTAAAGCGCTCCATGGCATCGGACCCGGATACCTTCGAGACCGCCTCCTGCCACAGATTACCCCCCATCGACCTGTACGCTCCCACAGAGTGGGTCTCCTCAGGGTGCCGTCGGCCAGACAGTGCCGGCTGGCGACCCCAAGGGGGAGGGCCTTCTCTGTGGGAGCTCCCACCCTTTGGAATGAACTACCCCCAGAGATCAGGGTGATCCCTGATCTCCCTTCCTTCCGCCGCGCCCTTAAGACTTGGTTATTCCAGCTTGCAGGACTGGCCTAGGGGAAATTTTTAGAGGGGGTTTTAATTATATTTTAATTAGATCACAGTTAAATATTTCCTTTTTAATTAATTTTAATCTTGTAATGTTATCTGTGTATTTTTATTCGATTGTTAGCTGCCCTGAGTCCGCAAGGAGAAGGGCGGGATATAAATTTAATAAAATAAATAAATAAATAAATAAATAAATGCAAAGATTGGCTGACAACTCTCAGCTAAAGGTATGGTGAAAAATGCATCCTTTAAGTCCACAACTGAAAACCATTTAGCATTTGCGGGTATTGTACTCAAAAGAATATATGGATTAGGAACAGTCGCGTGTAGGGTCAAGGTCAGTCCATTCACGGGGCGTAAATCTTGGACTGGTCTCCACTGCCCGTCGGGCTTACAAACAGGTAGAATTGCAGTATTCCAGGTTGACTGAATTTTTCTAATGATTTTTCCTATCAAGTATTTTTGGATTAATTCTTGAATGGCAATAGCAGCCTCTGAAGTATAATATCATTCTTTTCTTTCTTCTGTCTGAATGGGATAGGCTGGATGCCCTCTTGCCCTGAAGCTTCCCCTATAACTTCTTTGGAAAGTCCCTCTAAATCCTCTCCCTCGTCCTCTTCCATACTGGCGAGATTGCCCCTTTGGTTGGCCACTCCTCTGGGGGCATTCCCTTTGCCAGTGTCCTTCCTGTTTACATTGGTTGGGTCCGATGCACATTCCCCCCAAGGCTACTGCTAACATTTCAGCCTTCTTTTTGATCTGACTTACGCTCTTCTTCCTTTTCACGATTACGGAAAACTTTCTGAGCTATTTCCATGATTTCTGCTATATTCTTCCCTAAGGCCCCTTCTGTGCATTATAACATTTTCTTTATGTCTGGGGGCACTTTGGGAGATAAATCTTTCAATTAGGAGTGGGTGATTGTGTGCCAACTTCATATCAAGACCTGTATTTATTTTATAGGCTTCTATCAGTCGGCTGAGAAAAGCGGTTGGTGATTCATTTTTATCTTGCCAAATACTAGTTACTGCAGCATAATTAATTGGACAGATTGCGGCTTCCCTCAGAGCTTCTAAACATAAAAGCTGATAATTCCGCAACAAAGTTTGATGTTGCATATTGTTAGCATTCCAGTCTGGTCTCTCTTCTACTGCTGAGGTATCCCTGTCTGCTTGGTAATTTACTCCCCCATCAGGGTGTCGGCAGGCAAGTACTTTTAATTTACCTAACCTATATTTCTCCCTCCCCTCCATATCCAGTAAAGTAGAAATAAGTTGTTGCATATCATCCCACATTGGGTTATGTGTCTGGATAACAGTAGAAAATAAATCTATTACTTCTTGAGGTTTTTGTGAAAATGGTCCATATTGCTGACGCCAATTGACTAGATCAGTGGTCATAAAGGGAACATACTGGACTTCCGGTGGCTGGGCGGCTGCCGAAGGAGGCTTTTTGACAGCCTCCCATCCGGGACTGCGTAAAAAATTGCCGAAACAGCGGATACCAGCTGTTTGGCAGTTTGAACCTTCTCTCCGAGCATAGGAGAGAAGGAGAGCTTACTCTGGAGTAGGAGTCGAGTTCGCTAGTCTCCCTGGGGGGCTCCCAGGGAGGCGAAGGTGAGAACTCCTCCGGAGCCCAGAGTTCCTCCGCAGATCGGGATGTCTTCATTACTTTGCGAAGCCAGACGACGTCTCCACCTCTGATGTTCTTTTTTGACTTTAACTGTGAATAACTTTCATCAGACAGAGCTGTCTAGGAAATTTGGACTTTTTATAAAGAAATTATAACTTTGACTCAGAAGAATTAAGCACTCTTCTCAATTGCCTGAAATCGAAAGTTAACAGACAAGGGAGAAAAAAATGGCTGCGGCTCAGCCGCTTCTTTGTTTTAAAGAGACACTTTCATTTTCCTTGCGGTTGTGGATTGTTACATTGTAAAGACTGTAAAGATTTTCTTAAAAAAATCAAAGAAAAATTGAAGAAAAATCTGCTTAACTATCTGATGTCTTGGACTGTGTATTAAGATCTTTTTAAATTTTAAGAATGGCTTCTAAACGACTTGTAGCTTCTGCAGTACCTAAGCCAGCTGTCTCTTCCCCAGTTGTACAAACTACGCAACAGAAAGCTAAAACTCCACCACCCTCTCCTCCACCTTATATTACTTTGAAGGACTTGCAGGATTCTTTGATGCAGATGTCTAAACAAATAGTGCAACAAATGAGAGTGGAGACA
>NW_015391452.1:0-3027 GCF_001527695.2 Protobothrops mucrosquamatus
GGATGGATGGATGGATGGGTGGGTGGGTGGGTGGATGGATGGATGGGTGGGTGGGTGGGTGGGTAGGTAGGTAGGTAGACAGACAGACAGACGATGGATGGATGGATGGATGGATGGATGGATGGATGGATGGACGGATGGACTGACGGACGGACGGACGGACGGACGGACGGACGGACGGACAGACAGACAGACAGATAATGGATGGATGGATGGATAGATAGATGAGATAGATAGACGGATAGATGATAGAGAGAGAGAGAGAGATGAGATGAGAGATATGAGAAATGACAGAAAGATAGGAGACAGAGAGATAGATAGAAGATAGAGAGAGAGAGAGAGAGAGAGAGAGAGAGAGAGAGAGAAGATAGAGAGATATGAGATATGAGATAGAGACGGATAGATGATGGAGACAGATAGAGAAGATAGATAGACAGACAGACAGACAGACAGAGTCAGACAGACGATGGATGGATGGATGGATGGATGGATGGATGGATGGATGGATGGATGGACGGACGGACGGACAGATGATGGATGGATGGATGGATAGACAGATAGACAGACAGACAGATGAGATAGAGAGATGGATAGATGATAGAGAGAGAGAGATGAGATCAGAGATATGAGAGATGATAGAAAGATAGGAGAGCGACAGAGAGATAGAGATAGAAGATAGACAGAGAGAGAGAGACACAGAGAGAGAGAGACAGAAGATAGAGAGATATGAGATAGAGACGGATAGATGATAGAGACAGACAGACAGACAGACAGACAGAGACAGACAACGATCGAGGTGGCCAAGCACCTCGATCACAATCCCACGGCTGTGGTTGTAAGTGTGCGGTCGTAACTTTCAATGGAAGCTAAACAAATGGTCGTAAGTCGAGAACTACCAGTATTTTGTCATCTTTCTCTGTTTCCACCCATTTTTTATTTTTTTTTTTGAATTTGGGTTTTCACCCTTCTTGAGCGTCTCAGGCAAGGATATATTTCCCTTCCACAGAGCAAAAGGAATTATGGAGTGTCTCCACAAGACAAAACAGCAGCAGCACGGAAGACTTCAGGACCAAGTATTCTTCATGCCAAACACAGCTTGGGGGAGGGCGGGGGGGGGGGGGAACACCAGAGCTGCACGTACTTGAACAAAGACGTCTTGGGCCTTTGAGGTTTCTTTTTTGCAAAAAACGCCCCAAACTCTCTCCCGGAGCTGGCATAGCTAAGCTGAGCTGAAGGCTCCGAAGATGCCCGTGTGTTTTTCATGTCCAGGTATTCTGTCAGCAGCATCTGGAAGAAAAAGAGAGAGAGAGAGAGAGAAAAAGAGAGAATTTCATTCCAACGAAATCCCAGAAAGGTTTTATCAATAAATCGCAGTTCAACCGAACAGGAAGGTGGCACAGCTGAAAGACGGAGAGGTGTTTTTGGCTGAAAAGTTAACAAATGCGTGCTAAATTCCTGCCAGCAGAAATTGTAAATTTTGGGGGTTTTCCAGAAAACAAGAAAAGTTTTCAGAAGTTAAGGCGAGCTCAGGGCTGGCTTTGGGCGGAGTTGAATCATCCTGGAGACGAGGCTCTGGGGAAAATGTAAGAGATGGTCCCGGAAAACCTAGCCATCCTGATTTTTTATTTTTTGGTAGAAAGAGATCCTTAACTTCTTGGTTCCGTAGAGATCTGACCTCAAGACAAGAGTTTCTCAAAGTCCAGAAAACAGAATAACAGAGTCGGGACCCTGGAGGTCATCTAGTCCAACCCCCTGCTCAGGCAGGAAAAACTCTACCGTTTCAGACAAAGGGCTGCCCAATCTCTTCTTTAAAAAAAAACTTGATATAATTTTCGAGTTTTCATCTCAAAACCCCTTCCCATTTGTAAAAATTCTTCTTCTTCTTCTAACGAGTAGGCTGGCTTGGTCGCTCAACAGCGAGAAACTGGCGAAGCGGGCACAGCAGCGCCTGCATTTTCTGCGCCGCATGAGAAAAGCACATCTTCCTTCCCCTGTCCTGACCACTTTCTACAGGGGGACGATCGAGAGCATCCTGTCATACAGCATCACGGTCTGGTTTGGAAGCATCCCTGCTTCAGACAGGAAGGCGGTGCAGAGAGTGGTGAGGACGGCCGAAAAGATCATTGGCAGTTCCCTCCCTCCCGTCCAGGACATGGCACAGAAGCGTTGCTTGAGCAGGGTCCGTAAGATTATCTGGGACACTACATGTCCTCTTCACGACCTGTTTTCCTTGTTCCCTTCCAGGGGAAGGGGGCTCCGTGGTATCCGAAGCAGAACATCCGGATTCAGCCAGAGTTTCATTCCATACAGCATTAACCTTGCGAACTCTCAAGCTTCCTCCTTCCGTTATGTATTCAAGATGGACAATATTTAATATTTATTTGCTACGTATATGTAGGGATGTGGGTCTATACATATGTTGTTCATAGTATGTTTAGGTGTGTGTCATGTATGTGTTTCACTTTGAGGGCGGGCAAGTAAATTTCATTTTTGATGTGTGCCATTGTGCCCACAGTATAAAATGACAATAAAGGTTATCTTATCTTTTCTTCTTCTCCTTCTCCTTCTCCTTCTCCTTCTCCTTCTCCTTCTCCTTCTCCTTCTCCTTCCTCCTCCTCCTCCTCCTCCTCCTCCTCCTCCTCCTCCTCCTCTTCTTCTTCTTCTTCTTCTTCTTCTTCTTCTTCTTCTTCTTCTTCTTCTTCTTCTTCCATATCCGTTATCGGACGTTGGTGATCATATTGGCGATCCTGTTTTTATCAGCAGCCGCACGAAAAAGTACTGCTGAGTTTGGCCCTAAAACAGCTCTTCTTTGCGTGGGTTCTGTTACTCTACATTTACTACATTAAAGTTTGTTTATGAATTAGACCTGTACGCCGCCCGTCTCGCCTAAAATAGATTAAATTAAAATGGACACATTCACCAACAGTTATTTACTGAATCGTGTTAAAACATAACAACCTGAAACCCAATAGATATTGAACAGAACTCAATGATTTTTAATGTATATTCATTTATATTTATGACGGT
>NW_015391452.1:5316-6561 GCF_001527695.2 Protobothrops mucrosquamatus
TAGAATAGAAAAGAGGGAATAGAATAGAATAGAATAGAATAGAATAGAATAGAATAGAAAATATAGAATAGAATAGAATAGAATAGAATAGAATAGAATAGAATAGAATAGAATAGAAAACGGAATAGAATAGAATAGAATAGAATAGAATAGAATAGAATAGAATAGAAAATATAGAATAGAATAGAATAGAATAGAATAGAATAGAATCGAATCGAATAGAATAGAATAGAATAGAAAACAGGGAATAGAATAGAATAGAATAGAAAAGAGGGAATAGAATAGAATAGAATAGAAAATATAGAATAGAATAGAATAGAATAGAATAGAATAGAAAATATAGAATAGAATAGAATAGAATAGAATAGAATAGAATAGAATAGAATAGAAAACGGAATAGAATAGAATAGAATAGAATAGAATAGAAAAGAGGGAATAGAATAGAATAGAATAGAATAGAATAGAATAGAATAGAATAGAATAGAATAGAGGGAATAGAATAGAATAGAATAGAATAGAATAGAATAGAATAGAATAGAATAGAATAGAATAGAAAACAGGGAATAGAATAGAATAGAATAGAATAGAAAAGAGGGAATAGAATAGAATAGAATAGAATAGAACAGAATAGAACAGAATAGAACAGAATAAGAATAGAATAAGAATAGAATAGAATAGAATAGAATAGAATAGAATAGAACAGAACAGAACAGAAAAGAAAAGAACATCTTTATTGTCATTGTGTAACTCACAACGAAATTAAGTGCTATTAAGAAAAGTCCAAGAGATTGACTCAGGCTGCTTCTTCAGGGCAATGTACCTTCCAGGCAGTCCTCGACTTACAACCATTCGTTGAATGACAGTTCCCAATTACAACAGCCCTAAAAATAAAGTGACTTACAACCTTGTTTCACAGTTACAGCCTTTGCAGCCTCCCCGGGATCCACGGGATCCAAATTCAGAGTGCTGGGCAACCCGTTCGTATTTATGACGGTCGCAGCGTCCCCGGGGGGGTGGTCACGTGTGACCCCCTTTTGCGACCTTCTGACAAGCAGAGTCAATGGGGGAAGCCCGGATTCACTTAACAACCCTGTTTCTCACTTGACAACTGCAGCGATTCACTTAGCAACCGTGGCAGGAAAGGTCGTAAAATGGAGCAAAATTCACTCTCTCAGCAACAGAAATTTGGGGGCTCAATTGACGTGCGTAAGTCGAGGACCACCTGCATTCCAGTTTCAGGGGGGA
>NW_015391452.1:9601-12206 GCF_001527695.2 Protobothrops mucrosquamatus
CACACAACCCATCGAGCAAGCTCACACAAACGCACGGTCGAGGCAACCGCTTCCTATCTGAGCTCAGAAGAGAGGATCAAGATATCCCCAGCTTTCTTTCTTTCTTTCTCTGTCAAGAGGTCCGTCACCTTGACGTGATCGATTTAGCTTGACACGAGCCTTTATGGAGCTGCTTCTTTATTTGCCATGATCTCAGCCAGGCGTCCTTCGCTTTCAATCGACTTGAGAGTCACAGCATCAGAAAGGGACGTTTTAGACCAAGAGGGAAGGGGGGGGTTTCCCGATCTTCTGTCCAACACACACAAAATCCCAAAATAAAACAGGTAACTGCAGACAGCTCCCCAATTTTGATAGATCAGGGACTACCAGCTTCTCCAGCGAGAGAGTAAAGCAACGAGAAAAACGGCACCTTCTTTGCGTATTAATGTATTTATTGAATCCATTGTGCTACCTCAGTTGTCAAAGTGACTCTAGGGAGGGGAGAGGAGGGGAGGAAGGAAGGGAGGGAAGGAGAGAGGAGAGGAGAGGAGAAGAGAGGAGGAGAAGGAAGGGAAGGAAAAGAGAGGAAGGAATGGAGAGAGAGAGGAGAGGAGGAAGGGAGGAGAGGAGGGTAGGAAAAGGAAGGGGAGGAAGAGAGGAAGGAAGGAAGGAATGGAGGGAGGGAAGTAGGGAGGGAGGAGAGGAGGATAGGAAAAGGAAGGGGAGGAAGAGAGGAGGGAAAAGAAGGGAGGGAGGGAGGGAGAGGAGAAGGAAGGGGAGGAAGAGAGAGGAAGGAAGGAAGGGAGGCAGGGAGGGAGAAGAGAAGGAAGGGGAGGAAGAGAGAGGAAGGGAGGGAGGGAGGCAGGGAAGGAAGGAAGGAAGGAAGGAAGGAAGGAAGGAAAAGGAAGGAGATTGTGCAGGTGAGTATGGATATGTATTAAAGATGTTGAGACTCTAGAAAGAGTACAGAGAAGAGCAACAATGATGATTAGGGGACTGGAGGCCAAAACATATGAGGAACGGTTGCTGGAATTGGGGATGTCTAGTTTAATGAAGAGAAGGACGAGGGGAGACATGATAGCAGTCTTCCAGTATCTCAGGGGCTGCCCCAAAGAAGAGGGAGTCAAGCTCTTCTCCAAAGCGCCTGAAGGCAGGACAAGAAGCAACGGGATGGAAACTGATCAAGGAGAGAAGCAACCTAGAACTAAGGAGAAATTTCCTGACAGTGAGAACAATTAACCAGTGGAACCACCTGCCTCCAGAAGCGGTGAATGCTCCAACACTGGAAGTTTTTAAGAAGAGACTGGACAGCCATTTGTCAAGAATGGACTAGGGTTTCCTGCCTGAGCAGGGGGTTGGTCTAGAAGACCTCCAAGGTCCCTTCCAACTCTGTTCTTCTGTGTTTATATTATTTTTATTACGTGCTATTCCTCTGCTATTTCAAGACGCTACAAGTGGGAGAAATCATCATTAAAACAAAAATTAAAACAGGCGTGTGTATTTTAGAGTTGTATGTTTTCATCCCAACGTTACAAAAGGGGAACTGTTATACACTGCTCGGGGCGGATTCCGACCACAGCAGCAGTATAAGCCCTGCAAAAATATAAATAATAAAATAAAGTAAAGTAAAAAATGAATCCTCGGAGTGTGGAATACCCCAGTTTTTACATAATTTATACAGCTGCACATAAAACAGAACAAAGGGAAGCGCAGCAGGCAATGTTCAAATCCAGTGCAGTTTCAAAGCCTTGGGAAAAAAAACATAAAGCCCTCCAGCAATTCATCCCTTGTGTGACAAGGCAACAGTTGTGTTCATACTCATCCACATTTGTAGCAGCCATGATTTATTAAACAAGCCAGGAACAAGCCTATGCAAAGTCATCCTGGCCTCCTTTCCCCTCCCTTATCACATCCTCGTCCCTTGCAACCAGTGCTTCCATGTTGGTTAGAGGTTTAGACAGGGATTGTAGGTCTGACATAAACCAGGAAGCATCAAACCAACAAATCATGCATTCGGGACCACACTGAAGCCATAGTTAAAAATCGGCCCTGTGGGGTCCCGGGATCGCGTGATTCCCCTTTTGCGACCTTCCGACAAGCAGAGTCAATGGGGGAAGCCCGGATTCACTTAACAACCCTGTTTCTCACTTGACAACTGCAGCGATTCACTTAGCAACCGTGGCAGGAAAGGTCGTAAAATGGAGCAAAATTCACTCTCTCAGCAACAGAAATTTGGGGGCTCAATTGACGTGCGTAAGTCGAGGACCACCTGCATTCCAGTTTCAGGGGGGAAAAAGTCACAGGATGGACATCTAAGCCAAGCAATCCCTGGCAGAAGATTCCTTTTTTCATTCCATCAATCAAGAGTTGTTTTTTTTTAAGTACAGGCAGTCCAGTTAGCACTTCAGAAGGGAGAGCACAACTGACCACACAACCCATCGAGCAAGCTCACACAAACGCACGGTCGAGGCAACCGCTTCCTATCTGAGCTCAGAAGAGAGGATCAAGATATCCCCAGCTTTCTTTCTTTCTTTCTCTGTCAAGAGGTCCGTCACCTTGACGTGATCGATTTAGCTTGACACGAGCCTTTATGGAGCTGCTTCTTTATTTGCCATGATCTCAGCCA
>NW_015391452.1:13386-20545 GCF_001527695.2 Protobothrops mucrosquamatus
CCTTATCACATCCTCGTCCCTTGCAACCAGTGCTTCCATGTTGGTTAGAGGTTTAGACAGGGATTGTAGGTCTGACATAAACCAGGAAGCATCAAACCAACAAATCATGCATTCGGGACCACACTGAAGCCATAGTTAAAAATCGGCCCTGTGGGGTCCCGGGATCGCGTGATTCCCCTTTTGCGACCTTCCGACAAGCCGAGTCAATGGGGTGGAATCCAGGTTCACTTAACAACCGTGTTGCTCGCTGAACAACTGCAGTGATTCACTTGGCAACGGTGAGAAGAAAGGTCGTAAAACGGGGCAAAAGCTTACTGAACGACTGTCTCGCTTAGCAACAAACGTTTAGGGCTCAATTGTTGTCGTACGTTGAGGACAATCTGTATAGATCAGGGTTAGGCAACCTTGGCTCTCTTATGACTCGTGGACTTCAACTCCCAGAATTCCTGAGCCAGCCATGCTGGCTCAGGAATTCTGGGAGTTGAAGTCCACGAGTCATAAGAGAGCCAAGGTTGCCTACCCCTGGTCTAGGAGGCTCACTGCTTAGAACAGGACAGGGGTAGGCAACCTTGGCTCTTTTATGACTGATGGACTTCAACTCCCAGAATTCCTGAGCCAGCATGGCTCAGTTTGGAAACTTGTCCCTTTCCCCTCAGCATGGCTGGCTCAGGAATTCTGGGAGTTGAAGTCCACGAGTCATCAAAGGGCCAAGTTGGAAGACCCCTGCCAAAGAGGCTTGTAGCCACCATACATCTGAAAGGGTCTAGACCAGGGGTAGGCAACCTTGGCTCTTTTATGACTGGTGGACTTCAACTCCCAGAATTCCTGAGCCAGCCATGCTGAGGGGAAAGGGAGAGGATTCCAAGCTGAGCCAGGCTGGCTCAGGAATTCTGGGAGTTGAAGTCCACCAGTCATAAAAGGGCCAAGGTTGCCTACCCCTGTCCTAGGCCTAGGCCGCTTTATGACTCGTGGACTTCAACTCCCAGAATTCCTGAGCCAGCCATGCTGAGGGGAAAGGGAGAGGTTTCCAAGCTGAGCCATGCTGGCTCAGGAATTCTGGGAGTTGAAGTCCACCAGTCATAAAAGAGCCGAGGTTGCCTACCCCTGCTCTAGATAGTCCTCAACTTACAAACATTTGTTTAGTGACCATTCAAAGTTGCAACAATGCTGAAAACTTTGAACAGTCACTTTAAAAAATGGCTGTAAGTCAAGGACCGCCTGTACACTAAACTCCGCAGCCGGTCCCGACGGACACCCCGGTTGACGGTGTTGAAGCCTTGTTGCTATTTGTCATTTAGTGTTTGAACCGTTACCTGCTAACCCATCTCTAAAGCAAGACCGGACAAGCAGGCCTTTAAAGGTTGGCGAAAGGTAATATCGCTGATATTTACTTTAGATTTTTTTTCCAACCGCTGTCCACGTCAATCTGTTTACCGAACAAAATAAAAGGTCAGCCGTTGGATAAACGTGAGATAAGGGGAAAAGGCCGTATCTGGACGGCAGAGACATCCTTCAGGGGAGGTAGGTGGCATAAAAAAAGGGAAAAATAATAAAATAAAATAGAAACATAAAATAATAAAATAAAATAAAACAAAATAAAATAAAAACATAATAAAATAAAATAAAGCAAAATAAAAACATAATAAAACAAAACAAAACAAAACAAAATAAAAACATAATAAAATAAAAAATAAAATAAAATGAAATGAAATGAAATAAAATAAAATAAAATAAAATAAAATAAAATAAAATAAAATAAAATAAAATAAAATAAAATAATAAAATAAAATAAAATAAAATAAAATAAAATAAAATAATAAAATAAAATAAAATAAAATCTCCCTCACCTCAGACCACTTCCAAGAAAAAATACTTCCATTAAAACACCTTAAGAAGGTTAGGAATAATTTGTTGGCAGTTGGAATTTTTAAGCTGAAAGTTTTTTTTTTTTAATATTTCTCCAATATGTGCAGATGAGACAAATGTACACATTAAGTCCTACAGATATGCAGGATCCGCCCAGTCGGCTTTCATGTCTAAGGCGGGATTAGAACTTACAGTCTTCTGACGATTGGCCCAGCCAGCTTTCATATCTAAGGCAGAATTAAAACTCACCGTCTCCTGGTTTTTAAGCCAGTACCTACACCAAACTGGCTCTTGTATCATTCACAATACATCCTTTAGCCCTTTCAACTTTACTTTTATAACTGTGGATTTTTACACCTTCAGAGTATTATTGATACCTTATTTTTTCAAAGATAACAAAATCATCTTCATCAAGCAAGAGCTTGGTAAACGTGCTGTCTTTTTGCAAGCAGTAAATGGGCATCTTGATAGATAAAAGCCGGAAGGGACCTTGGAGGTCTTCTAGTCCAGCCCCCCCCCGCCCCCCCGCTCAAGCAGGAGGGCCTATACCCGTGGTGGCGAACCTATGGCACGGGTGCCAGAGGTGGCACTCAGAGCCCGCTCTGTGGGCACGCGTGCCGTCGCCCCAGTCCTAGGCCTTCAGCTGGGTTTTATAAAACCTTTTCGCTTTAGGCTTCTGCCGCCGTGTGCAAAAAAAAAAAAAAGGTTCAATCAATCAATTTCAACTTCTCGCGGGGAAAAAAAAGATCTTGCAAAGTTGGAATTGATTGATTTTTAGTCCCACCCAGTCTGCCGTTACCAACGCAGCCACGCCCACCCAATGGGCCACACCCACCCAATGGGCCACGCGCACCCGGCACCCGACGATGCATAAGTGGGTTTTGGGTTGCAGTTTGGGCACTCGGTCTCTAAAAGGTTCGCCATCGCTGACCTATACCATCTCAGGCAAGTGACTGTCCAGTCTCTTCTGAAAAACCTCCAGTGATGGAGCGCCCACGATTTCTGAGGGCACCCCCCTCTTTCCCACTGGTTGATTGTCCTCACTGTTAGGAACTTTCTCCTTAGTGTCTTCTGTCGTATGCTCACCGCGTATTTTTGTACAAAAACCCTCTCAACACACAAAGGATCAGCTCAGGAAATCAATCGGGGCTCTGAAGCAGAAGGGCGAGGCGTGGGCTGTCAGTCTCTCCAAGGTTCTAGCTTCCTGGCCTTAGGCCAGTGGTTCTCAACCTTTTTAATGCCACGACCCCAACCGGTCGTAAGTCGAGGACTAAACCGGTCGTAAGTCGAGGACTTTCCCTGCCCGGGAGCGCCGTGCATGCGTGGTTCCGCCCCCTGCGCCAGCCGAGGCGTAGCTGGCAAGCGGCAGAGACGGAGCAGGTCGACCACCAGCTGGCCCAGCCCAAGGGAGGTAAGGCACCCGCCGGAAAAGGGGAGAAAAAATGGCGGACAAAAAAAATGGCGGACAGCATTGCTTGGCGAGCCCCGTGAAATGGTCTATCGACCCCAAATGGGGTCCCGACCCACAGGTTGAGAACCACTGCCTTAGGCAGACATTATGCTGAGCTGAAGTTCCCACGATGTGCAGCAATTTTGAGCAAAATCGGCTGCAGTACGTCGGGAAACTGCCAGCTAGGCTGGAAGGAGGGAGTCAAGAGAGGGCCTAGCTTGGAATCCTTGTGCATAGGCTTGACCTCCCCCCAAGATCCATGAAGCCTTATCTCGTCATTCCCAGGGGGGAAGGCAAACAGGAGATTCCGGGGAGATTCTTGTAACATGGGTGGTAGACAATAAAGTTGCATGACTTTTAGCCCTTTACCCGTGGTTCGGGTTGCTTGGGTCTGACAAAACATGCAAAAGCAAAAAAAAAAGCAACACAGAAGAGAGCGGCATCTGGTTTAAATATCAAGAATGTTAACTCCCGGATAATAATAAGTGTATTTCATGTTCTTTAGCTTTCCAACTAATTACTTAAAGACGTCTCGCAAGATGGTTAACATTAGTGGTCCTTCAGCTTCCTTAAATGCCGCTGCTTAAGAACAAGATTCCAAAAAGGAAAAAAAAAACACACACCCCAAAAACACAGCATCTTACTTGCATTTCCTCCAAAAGCTCCTGAACTTTTAAAAAAAGTTGTTAATCAGACACAAAACTCCTGTGTAAAATGGGATGACGATTAAAGGTTAAGTACGGGTTTCGGAAATTTCAAGAAGCCGTCGAGGAATCACCCTTAAAAACTGGGATGGGGAGGAGGAGGGAGGGAGGGGGAGAGAGAAAGGAAGAGAACGATCAAGGTTTGATGGGAATTAAACATCTTAATTAAAATACTCAGAAGTGCCGCGCTCATTTCGGCACAAAGTTCTATTTTCAAATGTCAAGTTTAATCAGGCACTTGAGAGGGGAAAAAAAACCGCATAATGTTTCTCCCGCAAGGAAGAGGGGAAGGAAGGGCGACGGGATTCTCCGCCTCTCGGCTTCTCCTTTTCGTGCCCCTGGGTCAAGAGCCGCGCAAAGTCCTGGAGAAGATTCAGACTGATGGGTGTCCCAAATCACGCTCACAAAGATCTCAAGTCCACTTCTGCGCAGAGTTGAAGGGGTAGTTCCCGGGCGTGACTCTAACTATCGCTCTGCAATCTCCTAGTAATGCGAGACATTCAGACGTGAGCAGCGGCGTATCTGTATCCCCAAAAGCAAGTGGACTTATAATAATAATAATAATAATAATAATAATAATAATAATAATAATAATAATAATAATAATAATAATAGTAGTAGTAGTAGTAGTAGTAGTAGTAGTAGTAGTAGTAGTAAAGTTGGAAGGGACCTTGAAGGTCATCTAGTCCAACCCCCTGCTCAGGCAGGAAACCCTACACCATTTCGGACAAATGGCTGTCCAGTCTCTTCTTAAAAACTTCCAGTGTTGGAGCATTCACCACTTCTGGAGGCAGGTTGTTCCACTGGTTAATTTTTCTAACTGTCAGAAAGTGTTTCCTTAGTTCTAGGTTGCTTCTCTCCTTGATTAGTCTCCATCCGTTGCTTCTCGTCCTGCCTTCCGGGGCTTTGGAGAATAGCTTGACTCCCTCTTCTTTGGGGCAGCCCCTGAGATATTGGAAGGCTGCTATCACGTCACCCCTTGTCCTTCTCTTAATTAAACTAGACAGACCCAATTCCAGCAACCGTCCTTGATATGTTTTAGCCTCCAGTCCCCTAATCATCTTTGTTGCTCTTCTCTGCACTCTTTCTAGAGTCTCAGCATCTTTTTTACATCGTGGTGACCAAAACTGGATGCAGTATTCCAAGTGTGGCCTTACCAAGGCCTTGTAAAGTGGTATTAACACTTCACATGATCTTGATTCTATCCCTCTGTTAATGCAGCCCAGCACTGTGTTGGCTTTTTTGGCAGCTGCAGCACACGGCTGGCTCCTATTTAAGTGATTGGCTATTCCTGCCAGCTTGGTGTCATCTGGGTTGTTTTTTTTCCTGGAGGACATTTCACTTCTCCTCCAAGAAGCTTCTTCGTCCAAAGGCGCTTTTACAAAATGGACTTTGTGTTTTCCTGGAGGAGGTTTTTTGCTTCTCATCCAAGAGGCTTCTTCGGCAAACAGAGAACACTTCTCCGGAACCGAAGAAGCTTTCTGAATGAGAAGTGAAACCTCTTCTTCCAGGAAAACACAAAAGTCCAGTTGCCTTTTGTGTAAAGCACCTGTGGGATAACCGTGACCTGGATGACTGAAACTCTCCGTAGACATCATATTGTTACTTTAAAAGTTATGGGATTTCTTAAGATCCCAGCTGTAGGAGAAGAACAGCTGAGCTGGAGATGGAGTCAAGAGAGGAATCAGCCTGGAATCATTACATTCCCACAAAGCAGGCCAAGTGTCTTGAATTCCCTTCGCCCTTGTGGAATTGAATGGAATGGAATAAGAATAGAATAGAATGGAATGGAATGGAATGGAATGGAATGGAATAGAATAGAATAGAATAGAATAGAATAGAATAGAATAGAATAGAATAGGAGAATGGAATGGAATGGAATGGAACAGAACAGAGAATGGAATGGAATGGAATGGAATGGAATGGAATGGAATGGAATGGAATAGAATAGAATAGAATAGAATAGAATAGAATAGAATAGAATAGAATAGAATAGAATAGAGAATGGAACGGAATGGAACAGAATGGAACGGAACGGAACAGAACAGAACAGAGAATGGAACGGAACGGAAAGGAACGTAACAGAGTAGAGTAGAGTAGAGTAGAGTAGAGTAGAGTAGAGTAGAGTAGAGTAGAGTAGAGTAGAGTAGAATAGAGAAAGGAACGGAATGGAACAGAATGGAACGGAACGGAACAGAACAGAGAATGGAATGGAATGGAATAGAATAGAATAGAATAGAACAGAATAGAATAGAAAAGAATAGAATAGAATAGAAAAGAAAATATGGCGTATTTTCTTTCTGGCCATAAGAAGAAAACAAATAAATTTCAGACACTTGTTTTTATCTTGTTTTTGTTTTATCTGGCTGACAATTTGCATTTATTTATATACTGTCTGTCCTCCCTGGGAGCCAGGGTGTTTCCCTTCTCTCTCTCTCTCTCTCTCTTTTTTTTTCTTTTTTGCCTCTGCCATCCTGTATAACAGCAAGAAAAATATGTTTTACGTTAAATTTCTGCTCCAAGCATATTTCATCTTCTCTCCCTCTTCACAGGATTGCCATCAAAATGAAATGCTAAAATCAACATCTGCTCTCCTGCAATTCTCGGATTGAGATGCAATAAACCTAATAAATAAGTCAAACACTTATCTTCGCAGACTTAGATATTCGAGTGGTTTTGAAAAAAAGTATAACGGCACAACACAAGAAGACAATTTTTAAAGAGCGAGCAATCCTCTAAAGTCACAAATTAACACCGCGCAGCGACTAATTGGTCAAGATAGATCTTCTGATACACGAACAACATTTCCGACAAACAACATCACAGCCCTGAAAAGAATAATTTTCTGCCTCTCCTTTAATTTTGAGCTTTTATAGTGTGGATTTTTTTTTTTAAACACAATTTTAATAAAATCAGAACATTGAATTAGGATTTCTTAAAAGAACAGGGTAATGGAAAAACAAATGTTAGATGGGGTCAGAAATCCTCCCTCTACTTACACACACAGACACAAAACACATTTGTAGATGAAATAAAATTGCTAGCATCAGATGATGTCCTTGAAAACAGAGATACAATTCAAAACGTTTTTAAAAGGTTAGAGAAACGGTCTTGAAAAATAACAAAAAGGAATTTAACC
>NW_015391452.1:22675-33016 GCF_001527695.2 Protobothrops mucrosquamatus
AGAGAGAGAGAGAGAGAGAGAGAGAGAGAGAGAGAGAGAGGCAGAGAAAGAGAGAGGGGGCAGAGTGAGAGACAAAGAAAGAGACAGAGAGACAGAAAGAGATACAGAAAAAGAGAGATAGAGAGAAAGAGGGGACAGACAGACAGATAGATAGATAGATAGATAGATAGATAGATAGATAGATAGATAGATAGATAGATAGATAGATAGATAGATAGATAGATAGATGAGAGAGAGAGAGAGAGGCAGAGGCAGAAAGGCAGAGAAAGAGAGAGAAAGAGAGATGGAGAAAGACAGACAATCAGAGAGACAGAGAAAGAGAGAAAGAGAGAGACAGAGAAAGAGAGAGAGATACAGAAAAAGAGAGAGACAGAGAGAGAAAGAGGGGACAGATAGTCAGAGAGAGAAAGAGAGAGATGGAGAGAGAAAGAGAAAATCAGAGAGAGAGAGAAAGAGAGAGACGGAGAGAGAGGGAGAGAAAGACAGACAATCAGAGAGAGAGAGGGAGGGAGGGAGGGGGGGGGAGAAAGATTAGGGTATGAAGCTACAGAACGCCAATCTTTTTTTTAAGATCATTTTTTGCTTTTGCTTTTAAGTGTTCAAGCTCCACCCTGCATTTCCTTTTTGTCCATTTTTTTTTTCATTCCACCCTGCTCTGAAAAGCACATCGCCAGGCTACACAAATGCCAGCCTTAATCGGATTATAATGTTTCCCCAACATGCTCCATTACAGGGGAGGCCTTTCAACCAGCCTCCCTTTCATCAAGTTATCCAGGGAAGCTAAGGAGTGCTGCCTGCATCTAATCACACCCGGCCCCCATAATGGGATTAGGCGCAAAGCCTCGTCGTGAGTTTCAGCGTAGCCGGTCCTCGCTTTATGCCTTTAAACGGATGGGGCGTGAAAAGACAGGCCTGGGTGTGGGAGGAGGAAAAATGGAGAGCTCCAGCAGCAGATCTCAATTGCTTCGTTCACAGGAGACAGGGCTGCAAAGGCTCAAAGAGGACAGATTCATGAGGACTAGCAGCGGCCTTGCACTATGACTGTTGACGCGCGATTGTCCAATTGTCTGCACTCTCAAAGCCTCTTTCCAGTTATAGGCACGACTAGACGGTGAGTTCTAGTCCCTCCTTAAGCAGGAAAGCCAGTTGAGGGGCTTTGGGCCAATCACCAGGAGACGGTGAGTTCTAGTCCCACTTTGGGCATGAAAGCCACTTGAGTGATTTTTCAGGCCAATCACCAGAAGACGGTGAGTTCTAGTCCTGCCTTAGGCATGGAAGCCAATGGGGAGACTTTGGGCCGATCACCAGGAGACGGTGAGTTCTAGTCCCTCCTTAAGCAGGAAAGCCAGCTGGGTGACTTTGGGCCAGTCACTTTCTCTCCACCCAATCCACCTCACAGGGGTGTCGCTGTGGGGAATACCACTTTACAATGCCTTAGTAAGGCCACACTTGGAATACTGCATCCAGTTTTGGTCACCACAATGTAAAAAAGATGTTGAGACTCTAGAAAGAGTGCAGAGAAGAGCAACAAAGATGATCAGGGGACTGGAGGCTAAAACATATAAAGGACAGTTGCTGGAATTGGGTCTGTCTAGTTTAATGAAGAGAAGGACGAGGGGGGACAGGATAGCAGTGTTCCAATCTCTCAGGGGCTGCCACAAAGAAGAGGGAGTCAAGCTATTCTCCAAGGATCCTGAAGGCAGGACAAGAAGCAACGGATGGAAACTGATCAAGGAGAGAAGCAACCTAGAACTAAGGAGAAACTTCCTGACAGTTAGAACAATTCACCAGTGGAACCACCTGCCTCCAGAAGTGGTGAAGGCTCCAACACTGGAAGTTTTTAAGAAGAGACTGGACAGCCATTTGTCCGAAATGGTATAGGGTTTCCTGCCTGAGCAGGGGGTTGGACTCGATGACCTCCAAGGTCCCTTCCAACTTTAGTATTACTACTACTACTACTACTACTACTATTATTATTATTATTATTATTATTATTATTATTATTATTATTATTAGGGATAAAATCAAATAAACGAATAAATACGGCCACTGAGCTTTAACTACGATTAAAAGACTTGTGTGATCCAGCCGGGCGCATGCATCGATTATCCTTTCATTCTGTGGATAAATTTTCAGAATAGTCCAGTTTGCTGGCTGTAGACACAGTTAGTCCTCGACTTACAACGGTTCATTTAGTGACTGTTCGAAGTTACAGCGCCACCGAAAAAAGGGGACTTAATGACAATTCTTCACGCTTCATGACCGTCTCAGCCTCCCCACGGTCACGGGATCAAAATTTGGATGCTTCACAAGGTGTTTCGTATTTATGACGGTCGCAGCGTCCCGGGGTCACATGACCCCCTTTTTGCGACCGTCTGACAGGCAAGGTCAACGGGGGAAGCCAGATTCACGTCACAACCGTGTTGCTAACTGAACAACTGCCGCGATTCGCTTCACAAACGCGGCGCGAAAAGTCATAAAACGGGACGAAACTCACCTTAACCAAGGTCTCGCTTAGCGACATACATTTTGGGCTCGACTGTGGCCGTTCAGTTGAGGACCACCTGCCCTGTGTTGCTTGCTTTGCTTTGATGCATCATCTCCTGTTCATTCTTCTGCAAATTAAGCAGATGCCTATTGAATTGCAGGAAGCGGGTTCGAATGTCGGTGCGCTAACGAATGCCTAACCGGGTTTGATGGCTGGACTGTCCGCTCTGATATCCAGAGAAACGAGCCGAGGGGGGGAATTTTTAAAACCATTTTGGAAATATTTTGGAAAATAACCCCCAGGCATTGGAAGGCGTTCGAGACAAATGTGCCCTCTTTGGCTGGTTTATCTACCTCCAGGCTGGGCGGACGTGATCCTAATTGAAAAGGAGGTTACTGAAATTCTCTGGCTTTACTCAAAGGATCCGTTTTGGCATTCAGGCTGCGTTGTGAGGAACGGTGAGCTCGGCTTCCCCGTCACCTCCTCGGGGGACTCCGGAGCGAAAAACCGAGGAAAACAGCAGGAAGGGTCCAAAATACCAGTGCTTCCTGCAGCCAGGACCTTGGAAATATTTTGAGTTTTGTAGCCAAGGGACTGGGAACACTCAAGTGTCGGTGTGTCGGCGTTGTGCCAACTCGGACTATTCAGATGGAACCCGGTGTAGGATTGTTTGGAAGGCAAAGTGTGTTGTTCATTTTGTGCAATGCTCTAATGCAATCCAGAGAGTCTTGAATATTTACTCTCTCTCTCTCTCTCTCTCTCTCTCTCTCTCTCTCTATCTATCTATCTATCTATCTATCTATCTATCTATCTATCTATATCTCTCTGCCTCTCTCTCCCTCCCTCCCTCCCTCCCTCCCTCTCTCTCTCTCTCTCTCTTGTATACTTGTAAACTGTTATGCTCCTCCTCAGTGAAAGCTGGCTAGGTGAGTTTGGGCCAACCACCAGGAGATGGCGAGTTCTAGTCCCGCCATGAAAGCTGGCTGGGTGACTTTGGGCAAATCACGAGGAGACGGTGAGTTTTAGTCCCGCCTTAGGCATCAAAACTGTCTGGGTGACTTTGGGCCAATCACCAGGAGATCGTTGAATTCTAGTTCCGCCTTAGGCATGAAAGCCGGCTAGGTGACTTTGGGCCAATCACCAGGAATTGGTGAGTTCTAGCCCCGCCTTAGGCATGAAAGCTGGCTGGGTGACTATGGGCCAATTACTAGGAGACGGCGAGTTCTAGTCCTGTTTAGCCATGAAAGCCAGCTGAGTGATCTTGGGCCAATGACTCCTGTTTAGCCGAGCCCACCTCACAAGGTGGTCGTTGTGAGGAAAACAGGAGGAGGAAGATACATTGAATATGTTCACCGCCTTGAGTTGTTTGCAAAAATAATAAAGGCAGGATACAAATGAAGGAAATCAAAAGGGGCTTAAACGCCATTTACACAGAACTTCCTGGTTTCAGTTCCAGTCCACTTGGGCCTCTTCTAATCAAATCCCAAGCGTTTCCCAGAAACTTTTTTTAAAAACAAAAAAACAAAAACAAAAACCATCCATGCCAAGAATTGTTTCTGGGATTTTCTGCCTAGAAAAGGGAGAGATTTGACGATCCTCCTCCCCTTGCAAATGTTTCATAAAATCCTGCCCCTGGGCTGTCTCTCCTAACGCTTGCTGAAAATCACCCAGCCTTGGCGAGGTAAAATATGTTTGCAAAATGTATATGTGCCATTAAAGCAAACAGCTCACCGAAGGGGTTATTCTCTCTGTTTACTCAGCTCTGGCTAATTTATTTTACTCCAATACAGAACACCCCGGTGGGTGGGGAGTAAGTAGGGCGATGGGGTGGGAGACGGCTCTGCGGAACTTACTTGAAAGAGAGACAATGGCGATTAGCAACGATGGGAGACATCAGCTTGTCGCAAGCCTGCATTAGCTTTGTCTGTGCCTTACATAATTACTTGCACATTTCCAACCCTCCCAGAAGTTTGTGACTCACAAGGCAGGTGAAGAATTTATGGCTTTCCACTCTCTAATAAGGGAGTGCACCTCATTGACGATGCGAGGGCAATTTATCCACCGTGGGTTAAAACGTAGCTGCTGAAAATGGTTAGATACACGGAAGGAAGAGTTATGCAAGTTTACGCTTGCATAACTCTGATAGCAGTGTCCCAATATCTCAGGGGCTGCCCCAAAGAAGAGGCAGTCAAGCTCTTCTCCAAAGCCCCTGAAGGCAGGAGAAGAAGCAACGGATGGAAACTCATCAAGGAGAGAAGCAACTTTAAAACCAAGGAGAAACTTCCTGACCGTGAGAACAATTAACCAATGGAACAACCTGCCTCCAGAAGCTCCAACACTGGAAGTTTTTAAGAAGAGACTGGACAGCCATTTGTCCGAAATGGTGTAGGGTTTCCTGCCTGAGCAGGGGGTTGGACTAGATGACCTCCAAGGTCCCTTCCAACTTTACTATTATTATTATTATTAAAAGTGTGTCTGTTGCAGCACTGACGTTCATTAATGGTGGCTTGTTGGGTCCTCCAGCTTACTTACCTCTGGGTTGTGTTCGTCCAGCTTTTTGTCCAACAGCACATAGGCTAAGTACAGGTAGTGCTCGACTTACGACCCCGAAATTTATGTTGCTAAGTGAGACCTTTTTACGACTTTTCTTGCCACGTTTCCTGCCGCAGTTGTTAAGTTGGTAACCTGGTTGTTAAGTAAACCTGGCTTGCCCATTGACTCTGCTCGTCGGAAGGGGGAATCACGTGACCCCGGGACACTGCCAACCGTCATAAGTCTGAGTCATTTGCCAAGCAAGCGCCTGAATTTTGATCAGGCGACCCTGGGGACGCTGCAAAAGGTCGTAAGTTTGAAAAAAGGTCGTAAGTCACATTTTCTTCAGGGGCGCTATAACTTTGAACGGTCACTAAACGAACCGCCATAAGTTTGAGGACAACCTGTACTGCCACATCTGTAAATAACAGAACCCCCAAGCGGAATTTTCCTGTTCAGCCCAGAAAAAGCCAGAAAAAGCCATGACAGATAGTCCTCGATTTACAGCCGTTCGTTTAGTGACCGTTCAAAGTTGCAACAACACTGTAAAAAGGGACTTAGGACCGTTTCTCACACTTACGACCATGGCAGCATCCCCCCCCATGGTCCCATGATCAAAATTTAAGGCGCTTGGCAATTGGCTCGTATTTATGACGGTTTCAGCGTCCCGGGAGTCACACGATCCCCTTTTTGTGACCGTCTGACAAGCCAAGTCAATGGGGAAGCCGGATTCTCTTAACGACCGTGTGACTAGCTTCACAACAGCGGCGATTCGCTTAACAACTCTGGCAAGGGAGGTCGTTAAACGGGGCAAACCTCACCTAACGACGGTCTGGCTCAGCCACGGAAATTTTTGGGGTCGTAAAGCGAGGACTCCCTGTCGCGATAAGTCAAGCCTCTTCTATTTTACCTCTAAACCACAACAGCAAAAGGAAACCTTCCGAACGGAACCGATTGGCGAACCAAGTCAGTTTTTAATCGTTATTTTCCCGGTCTGCCAGGCTGTGGAATATTTTAACAACAAGACCCCAACGCTCTTTGCACTTGAGTTTTTAAAAACAACCCACCTCTCCCGTTTGCCTTGATTGGGAGGGCTTATGCCTCCCCCGCGCTCAATCACAGTTGGAATCCTGCATTTTTGTGTAAAAAAAAAAATTACCCTCTTGAACTAACCTGGGCAGCTGTAATTGTGCACGGCCCCACTGGAGAGACAAGGAAAACAATCAGTCAGATTGGAAGGGGTGGCGGGGAGAAAAAAATAATAATAATTCTTACGTCTCTGTCCCTTTTTTATTTTTTTTCCCCCTAAACATTTCCCCGGTGAAGTTAATCTGCCGTAGCGTGCCAAGAGCTGACGCTTGGCAGGTGGCGAAGAAGCACTTGATATTGCTATATGGGAACGAGAAAAAAAAAATGAAAAACAAAAACCTTATAATGCCGGTAATCAACATAAAGAGCAATATAATCAGAGGCTTCCTATCTGCGTAATTATAATGGGGGGGGAAGAGGGGAAAAATAGTCACTAAGTGGGTATTCCTTGATGAGAAACAAGATCGGGATTCGGCAGCGGCACCTAACACAAATATACATCTTCTGCAGGCGGGAGTGAACACCTGCAAAACGTCGGGTCACGTCGGTGGGACCCGACACGCAAGCTGCAAAGAGCCAATTTGGTCTAGCAGTGAAGGCACCGGGCTAGAAAACCAGGAGATGGCGAGTTCTAGTCCCGCCTTAGGTGTGAAAGCCGGCTGGGTGGGTTTGGGCCAATCACCAGGAGACGGTGAGTTCTAGTCCTGCCATAAGGGTGAAAGCCGGCTTGGTGACTCTGGCCAATCACCAGGAGACGGCGAGTTCTAGTCCCACTTTAGGCATGAAAGCCGGCTGGGTGGGTTTGGGCCAATCACCAGGAAACGGTGAGTTCTAGTCCTGCCTTAAGCATAAAAGCTGGCTGGTAACTTTGGACCAGTCACCAGGAGACGGTAAGTTCTAGTCCCGCCTTAGGCAGGAAAGCCGGCTGGGTGGGTTTGGGCCAATCGCCAGGAGACGGTGAGTTCTAGTCCTGCCTTAAGCATAAAAGCTGGCTGGTAACTTTGGACCAGTCACCAGGAGACGGTGAGTTCTAGTCTCACTTTAGACACGAAAGCCGGTTAGGTGACCTTGGGCTAATCGCCAGGAGACGGTGAGTTCTAGTCCTGCCTTAATCATGAAAGCTGCCTGGGTGACTTTGGGCCGGTCCCTCTCTCTCAGCACAACCTGCCTCGCAGGGTTGATGTTGTGAAAAAAATAGGAGGAGGAAAGAGTATTAAGTAGATTCACTGTTTTGAATTATTTATAAAAATAATAAAGGAGGGTGTTTTTTTTTTAAAAAAAAGACCCTTTCTGTAAGTTACAGAAGACTGACTAAAGGGCCATAATGTGTTGGCTTCATTACTAGCTTCGCCCTTTAGGCGAAGCTGTGATTTATTTTCAATAAAAAAAAGAGCTAATTTACTTCTCACTCCCGTAATTATCCTCTAGTTTCTTGCCCCCTGGGCGTTATGCCATCACGGACCAATCCAGAAACAACATGAAAACAACACACACCTACACACAAACTTCCCCTACACAACCTTTCTTAGGAGCAAAGCTAGCTGGGCGAAGGGAATCAGGGAATCAAAGCACTTTCCTGCTTTTTCTCTCTCTGCTCTCAGAAGGAACTTAAAAAGCAGATTAAATGCTGCTGTTCAGACGAAATTGAGCATCGCCTCTGTTTGTAAGGTGAAGCAAATGAATTTATAAATAAAATTGAAATAAAAGCACCCAAAGTGGGTTTCTTCCTATCACCTGCTAAAAGCGGCTGAGGCCTCAAACCTCAATGAATTCGGACGGAGTTGCAGAGAGGGGGTGGAAGTTACACAAAACCCGCCGCAGGGTCATTGCACAGGTAGTCCTCGACTTACGGCCCAAAACTGAGCCCAAAATTTCCATGGCTAAGCGAGACGGTTGTTAAGCGACGGTTGCCCCGTTTGACGACCTTTCTCGTCGTTAAGTTAGTGGCCCGGTCGTTAAGCGAATCCGGCTTCCCTGTGGACTTGGCTTGTCAGGAGGTCGCTAAAAGGGGATCACGTGAGCCCTCTCCCCCCGGACACGGCGACCGTCGTAAATACGAATCAGTTGCCAAGCGTCCCAATTTTGATCACCTGACCCTGGGGATGCTGCAACGGCCGTGAGTGTGAGAAACGGTCGTTAAGTCCCCTTTTCGTAGCTTTGGACGGTCACTAAATGAACTGTTGTAAGTGGAGGACTGCCTGTACAATAGAATGCGGAATAAAAGGAGTATCCAAAGGGAAAACAGGAGCAAGAACTAATGGTCATTACTGTAATGTTTTCCTGTTTAGTGGAAACTAAGCAGGGGATTGTTCCAACGCAACCAGGCTGCCATTCCTGGATTCCACAGAGAGTCCTCAACTTACAACTACAATGGAGCCCAGAATTTCCGCTGTTAAGCGAAACATTTGTGAAGTGAATTTTGCCCCATTTTAGGGCCTTCCTCGCCACTCTCTTGTTAAGTGAATTACTGCAGTTGCTAAGTTAGTAACAAGGCTGTTCGGTGAATCTGGCTTCCCCCCCGTTGATTTTGCTTGTCCGAAAGTCACAAAAGGGGATCACGTGATCCCAGGACACTACAACTGTCCTAAGTACCTGCCAGTTGCCAAGCCTTCGAATTTTGAAGAGGGAAGAGCTCAGAATCACACCCTTTAGGTAGTTTACAACATGCTACTCTATACGCTCTCAAGTATCTTTTCTGAAAGCTAAATCCACCCGGGTTTTTTTCAGTATCTCCCCATACCACTTAGCTTTCAAACCCCCCAATTATCCGTACTGCACTTCTGTTCCGATTGGAACGTATGAGGAAAGAAGGAAGGAAGGAAGGAGAGGGAGAGGGGGAGAGAGAGAAAGAGAAAGAGAAAGAGGGGAAGGAAAGAGAGAGAGAGAGAGAGAGAGAGAGAGAGAGAGAGAGAGAGAGAGAGAGAGAGAGAGAGAGAGAGAGAGAGAGAGAGAGAGAAAAGAAAGAAAGAAAGAAAGAAAGAAAGAAAGAAAGAAAAAAAAAGAAAGAAAGAAAGAAAGAAAGAAAGAAAGGAGGGAGGAGAGGGAGAGGGGGAAAGAGAGAAAGAGGAGGAAGGAAAGAAAGAGAAGGAAGGGAGGGAGAGGGAGGAAGAAAATGAGGGAGAGGGAGAGAAAGAGGGGGAAGGAAAGAAAGAAGGAAGGAGAGGCGGACAGAGAGAGAGAGAGAGAAAGAGAAAGAGGGGAAGGAAAGAGAGAGAGAAAGAAAGGGAGGGAGGAAGAAAATGAGGGAGAGGGAGAGAGAAAGAGGGGGAAGGAAAGAAAGAGAAGGAAGGAAGGGAGGGAGGGAGGAAGGCAGGCAGGGAGAGGGAGGGAGGGAGGGAGGGAGGAAGAAAATGAGGGAGAGGGAAAGAGAGAAAGAGGGGGAAGGAAGGAAGGAAGGAAGGAAGGAAGGAAGGAAGGAAGGATCAGAATTTGGCACGTGTGAATGTGCTCTCTCCCTTCCTCTTTCTGTATTCATTCAAATCTGGGGGGGGGATTGTTCCTGCCTGAAACATCTTCATGGTCCTCCATTCTCATCTGGGTTTTTCCCAGGTTGAGCTCCACGTTCCCTTGGCAACGGCTCTTCCTTCTCTCTGTCAAGGCCACCCTCTTTACTCTCCACCCCACGTCCTTCTCTTGCACTCCAGATCCGCAGCCCTCAACCACAAAAGCCCCATATACCGATGGGGGGGGCTGCTTGGCACCGCTAATTCCTTCCCGCAGCACCACACCCTGGACGGGAAGACCTCACACCCAACACAAGGTAAATTATCCTCAGTAGCTCACAGGGGAAAACAATTCCAAGTCTGCGTTCGTTCATCACTTTGGCAGTTTGGGGGGGGCGGCAGGAAACACAATTTTTTAAGGTGGGGTATCCAACCTGCGACGTTCCGATTCAATGGCAAACGATTTGCGGTAACCAAACCAGAGCAATAAAGAGAGATCATCCATCTAGGGCAAGGGTCTTCAAACTTGGCCACTTTAAGACTCGTGAACTTCAACTCCCAGAATTCCTGAGCCAGCCACGCTGAGGGGAAAGGGAGAGGTTTCCATGCTGAGCCATGCGGGATCAGGAATTCTGGGAATTGAAGTCCACCAGTCATAAAAGAGCCAAGGTCGCCGACCCCTGTCCTAAGTCCTCCTGTTCTAAGCGGTGAGCCTCCTAGGCCAGGGGTAGGCAACCTCGGCTCTTTTATAACTCCCTTTCCCCTCAGCATGGCTGGCTCAGGAATTCT
>NW_015391452.1:33116-45575 GCF_001527695.2 Protobothrops mucrosquamatus
TTAACCAGTGGAACTCCTTCCCTCCAGAAGTTGTGAATGCTCCAACACTGGAAGTTTTTAAGAAGAGACTGGACAGCCATTTGTCTAAAATGATATAGGGTCTTCTGCCTGAGTAGGGGGTTGGACTAGATGACCTCCAAGGTCCCTTCCAATTCTGTTAATTATGATATGTAGGCAGATTTTTATCTGAATGGACTAGATGAGGTATTGATAGGAAGCGGAACAATAACAATAATACATAATTTTGTGATTTTTCAATCAGAAACTTCATTTTCTGTCATTATTCCCTTATTACAATGATTTCCTGATTCACATTGTTGGTGTCATTTCCTCATGCATTCACCCTTATTGCATGCTGTTGATTGTGTTACTGTCTCACGTGGCTAAATCTTCCTTCCGTGTCCCTTTTAGTCACAGGCTTCCGATGTTGCTGTATTTACAAGGAAAGTCACCCTGATTTGGCCCACTCATCTGCTCGCGTTACTACCTTCCAAGCAAAACTGAGATTTTGAAGGCAAATATTGTACTACTTTCTGTACTCTGCGTTTTTTTTTTAAATGTTTAATTCAATCACGAGTCAGAGATACTTTTCTGGCTTAAGTTTCATTCTGAGATGTAAATCTGATTCACAGGGTGAACCAGCCCTCATTTCAAAGGGAACCCATGTTAATGAAAGGTCTGTATGTCCTAATTTAACTCACCAAATGGGTAAAATATCCTTTGTTTGTGAAAGCAATGTAGTCTCTGACTTGATGAGGAAAAGACCAAAATGTCATTGTTTGATTTGAAGATAGGGCTTCATTCGCAAATCACAACAATCCTGTCTCAGTTTGCTATGTATGTATGTATGTATGTATTTGTATCCTGCTTCTATTATTTTATAAATAAATCAAGGTGGCAAACATATCCAACACAACTTCCTCTTCCTCTTTGCCCCACAATAACAACCCTGTGAGGTGGTTTTCATGCCTAAGGCGGGACTAGAACTCACTGTCTCCTGGTGACTGGCCCAAAGTCACCCAGTTGGCTTTCATGCCTAAAGCAGGACTAGAACTCATAATCTCCTGGTGACTGGACCAAGATCACCCAGCTGGCTTTCATGCCTAAGGCGGGACTAGAACTCATCGTCTACTGGTGATTGGACCAAAGTCACCCAGCCGGCTTTCATGCCTAAGGCGGGACTAGAACTCACTGTCTCCTGATGATTGGACCAAAGTCACCCACGCTGGCTTTCACGCCTAAAATGGGACTAGAACTCACTGTCTCCTGGTGATTGGACCAAAGTCACCCAGCCAGCTTTCATGTCTAAGGTAGATCTTGAATTTGTGGTCTCCTGCTTTCTAGCCTAGTGTCTTAACAACTAGTGGAACTACTTGCCTCCAGAAGCGGTGGATACTCCAACACTGGAAGTTTCTAAGAAGAGACTGGACAGCCATTTGTCTGAAATGGTACAGGGTTTCCTGCCTGAGCAGGGGGTTGGACTAGATGATCTCCAAGGTCCCTTCCAACTCAGTTATTCTATTCTATTCTATTCTATTCTATTCTATTCTATTCTATTCTATTCTATCTGACCAATGACCTGTTCCCTTCCACTTAGTCACTGGACAAACACGATGCACAAAACTACAAAATGAATCCTGGTTTATTAAACAAGCCAGTAAAACTGCATTCACACGTAACACTGGCTGAGTCCAACACACACACACACACAAAATCACAGGACGGCTTAGAAAAGCCCAACCTGTCTGCATGTTTCTTTCAACAGTGTAAACTTTTCAGGGAGGCAAAAATATAATACTTCTTGCTACATGTTTCTTCGGCTGTGATTTCACATGAGAATTGCAAGCATGACAATAATATAAATGGGCTTTAATTTACGGGGACAAACATGAACAAGTTTCCATAGAGGCTTTTTATTTATTTTTTTCCCCCACTGCACAAAACAAAAAGGAAGAACTCCATTATTTGTAGTATTCTTCTGAACCTTGAAATTAAAAAAAAAAAAAAAAGGAATCCTTTACTAATTTAGTCCTTTCCCATTTGATGAACAGTTTTTCTTTTTCCCTCTTGCGTCTCTAATGGTGCTTAAAATTAATATGATTTCTCCATTCAAGGCGTAGACGGCATTTTCTGATGCCTTTCTGATGAGAGATTCCACCAATGGACCCAAAAAAAAAAAAAAAGTTAAATCATTTTTGTATCTAACATTGTGCTTTTTTTTTTTTTTCCAAATGGGAAGGAACCAGGGGTGGCTATTCTTATCAATCATTCATATGGCACTCATAATGTGCAAAAAAAAAGCTTTTTTTTCATATTGACTTCTTTCATCCTCTATTAAAAAAAGAAAAGAAAAGAATAACAGAGTTGGAAGGGACCTTGGAGGTCTTCTAGTCCAGCCTCCTGCTCAGATGGGAAACCCTATACCAGGGGTAGGCAACCTTGGCTCTTTTATGACTGGTGGACTTCAACTCCCAGAATTCCTGAGCCAGCCATGCTGAGGGGAAAGGGAGAGGTTTCCAAGCTGAGCCCGGCTGGCTCAGGAATTCTGGGAGTTGAAGTCCACGAGTCATGAAGGGGCCATAGTCCCCCCATGCTGGCTGAGGAATTCTGGGAGTTGAAGTCCACAAGTCATGAAGGGGCCAAGGTTGCCTACCCCTGGCCTATACCATTTCGGACAAATGGCTGTCCAGTCTCTTCTTAAAAACTTCCAGTGTTGGAGCATTCACCGCTTCTGGAGGCAGGTTGTTCCACTGGTTAATTGTTCTCACTGTCGGGAAGTTTCTCCTTAGTTCTAGGTTGCTTCTCTCCTTGATGAGTTTCCATCCGTTGCTTCTTGTCCTGCCTTCAGGCACTTTGGAGAATAGCTTGACTCCCTCTTCTTGGAGGCAGCCCCACAGATTTTTGCAAGACAGTCTTCCTAATTGTCATAGAATAGGCCCCAATTGTCACTGCTTACGACCCAGTTCTGAAGTTATGACAGCCACCGCCACCCCTTCCCATGTAGTCAAACGACTGAGTGCTTGGCAACCGTCCTCCATTTATGACTGTTTGCAGCATCTTGATGGACACGTTTTATAGTGGTTTTGCTGAAAATCAGCATTTACATCTTTTTTTTTTAACAACCACGGCATCCGCTTTATGACCACCATAATGATGATGAGAAAGGTCACAGGATCATGTCGGTCATGTGGGTGACCCAATTTCCGGCCATGACGACTTATAACCTTGATGGCCAGGCTCCATTATGGTTGCAAGCCGAGGACTGCATGTACATGACACGGATTGGGGAGAAATGCCTATTTCCCAAGCCAAAGACCACAAACGTTATTATGAACGGGCTATCACGTGAAGTATTAATACCACTCTACAAGGCCTTAGTAAGGCCACACTTGGAATACTGCATCCAGTTTTGGTCACCACGATGTAAAAAAGATGTTGAGACTCTAGAAAGAGTACAGAGAAGAGCAACAAAGATGATCAGGGGACTGGAGGCTAAAACATACGAAGAACAGTTGCTGGAATTGGCTATGTCCAATTTAATGAAAAGAAGGACGAAGGGGGACATGATAGCAGTCTTCCAATATCTCAGGGGTTGCCCCAAAGAAGAGGGAGTCAAGCTATTCTCCAAAGCGCCTGAAGGCAGGACAAGGAGCAACGGATGGAAACTAATCAAGGAGAGAAGCAACCTAGAACTAAGGAGAAACTTCCTGACAGTTAGAACAATTAACCAGTGGAACAACCTGCCTCCAGAAGCGGTGAATGCTCCAACACTGGAGGTTTTTAAGAAGAGACTGGACAGCCATTTGTCTGAAATGGTATAGGGTTTCCCGCCTGAGCAGGGGGTTGGACTCGATGACCTCCAAGGTCCCTTCCAACTTTATTATTATTATTATTATTATTATTATTATTATTATTATTATTATTATTATTATTATTATTATTATTATTATTATTATTATTATTACTATTACTATTACTATTACTATTATTACATATTCACTCAAGGAATAGCGTATACAGTCCAGGACTGTTCTCAAAATAAACCACTTGCGAATGCATCTGAGTGAAGTTAAGAATTATTCTCTATTTCCCAGAATGGATGAAAATAGTTCGGGATGCATATATAGTAGACCGGAATTATTAAAAAAAATCTTACTTTTAAGGGAGTTTGCGCTGTTCTAGAGGCAGGAAAGTTACTGCAGTGTGAAAAGTCATTCTCTAACTTGCCCTGTTTTAACTTTTCTGCCAATAAGGGCTGCAAGTTGCTTGATCTAAAAAACAAAAAGTTAAGTTTCCCCAAGGTTAGCTTGTTGAAGCGGTAGCAAAGAGGAAAGAGACAAACGGGGAGAGAGAAAAAAAAAATCAAACATAGAAGGCCTAAGTTTGAAAAACCTCAGATTAAAGAGACCGGTAGCCTCCAGAGTATTATTTTGTTCGTCCTGCTTTCTCCAGCCGCAAGACTTGTCAATCTCTCCCGGCTAGCAATCCTTCTCAATTAAATGGAAGAACCGTGTTAATGAGTGCGCAGCGTTTGGCATTTTCAAGGGCAGCAATGTGGCAGATTTGAAGCCCCCCCCCCAAAAAAAGACGATTGCTTTTTTTCCCCGAAAGAAATTCTCATGCCACAAGAACACGGCATGAGTCACTTCCCGAGTATATTTCGGTCCGTATAATGACAACTTTTTCATGCTGCTTTGTAGCAGAATTAGTATTTTTGGGCACTTCTCGGTCTTCGCAGAAGGAAAGTATTCATTCCTCTCAAAAATAAGGATTTATGTCCTAGTTTGTGTCCTACACAGCTCTCGTCATCTTTTGTGTGTGCGTTGTGTGGTTGGGGCTGCCCTTGAAAAAATATCCGGAAGTTTCGAGTGGTTCAATGTAGCTTTTGTGCAAGCCTAGGTTTGCACACGTTGTCGCCTCTGTTGCAGGAGTTGCACTGGGTGCCGATCGGCTTCCGAAATGTTTTCAAGGGGAAAAAAAAAAATCAGAAAGTCCAACTGCCTTTTGGAAAAGCACTTTTGGGACAACCATGACCTGGATGATGGAGAACTTCCATAGACATCATCATCATCATAAAGTTGGAAGGGACCTTGGAGGTCATCTAGTCCAACCCCCTGCTCAGGCAGGAAACCCTATACCATTTCAGACAAGTGGCTGTCCAGTCTCTTCTTAAAAACTTCCAGTGTTGGAGCATTCACCGCTTCTGGAGGCTGGTGGTTCCACTGGTTAATTGTTCTCACTGTCAGGAAGCTTCTCCTTAGTTCTAGGTTGCTTCTCTCCTTGGTTAGTTTCCATCCGTTGCTTCTTGTCCTGCCTTCAGGGGCTTTGGAGAAGAGCTTGACTCCCTCTTCTTTGGGGCAGCCCCTGAAATACTGGAACACTGCTATCCTGTCCCCCCTCATCCTTCTCTTCATTAAACTAGACATACCCAATTCCAGCAGCCGTTCCTTATATGTTTTAGCCTCCAGTCCCCTAATCATCTTTGTTGCTCTTCTCTGCACTCTTTCTAGAGTCTCAACATCTTTTTTACATGGTGGTGACCAAAACTGGATGCAGGATTCCAAGTGTGGCCTTACCAAGGCCTTGTAAAGTGGTATTAACTCTTCACATGATCTCGATTCTATCCCTCTGTTAATGCAGCCTAGGACCGTGTTGGCTTTTTTGGCAGCTGCAGCACACGGCTGGCTCCTATTTAAGTGACTGTCCACTAGGACTCCGAGATCCCTCTCACAGTTACTACTATTGAGCAAGGTACCCCCTATACTATACCTGTGCATTTGGTTTTTCTTGCCTACATGTAGAACCTGACTTTTTCACCCTTGAATTTCATATGACTCAAGAAGTTGTTTAAAGAAGAAGAAGAAGAAGAGAGAATCAAAGAAAATTATGAAGTCTGACTGTCCATAGTTCAGCTTTCTCCTCTTTACACTTTTCTCCCACCTGCTCGTTTCCGAAGAAGAACTCTCATCATTCGTATCTTTTAAAGATATTGTGAAGCCCATCTTCTTTANAATGGGCTTCCGTCATTGTGTGCTCTCTTCTCTGCAGCAAGAGGGAACAGCTCAGAAGCACACCCTTTTAAGCCAGGGGTCTTCAAACTTGGCCCTTTTATGACTTGTGGACTTCAACTCCCAGAATTCCTCAGCCAGCATGGACCATATAAGCCAGGGGTCTTCAAACTTGGCCCTTTGATGACTTGTGGATTTCAACTCCCAGAATTCCTCAGCCAGCATGGACCATATAAGCCAGGGGTCTTCAAACTTGGCCCTTTGATGACTTGTGGATTTCAACTCCCAGAATTCCTCAGCCAGCATGGACCATATAAGCCAGGGGTCTTCAAACCTGGCCCTTTGATGACTTGTGGACTTCAACTCCCAGAATTCCTCACCCAGCATGGACCATATAAGCCAGGGGTCTTCCAACTTGGCCCTTTTGTGACTTGTGGGCTTCATCTCCCAGAATTCCTCAGCCAGCATGGACCATATAAGCCAGGGGTCTTCAAACCTGGCCCTTTTATGACTTGTGGATTTTGTATATTTGCGTGCAAAAGACTTCATGTTCGGAGTACAAACTTAGGAAGGCCCTCCAGGACCCCTCTGTGCACTCGGAAAGTAAATGCATCTCATACATTTAATCATGGATTTTAAGTGAAAATAAGAGCATTCTTATTTCTCAACCTTCCCACGTGAATTGGGCCATCTAATTAAGCAATTATCAATCTGCTATCTTATTAAGAATTGATTTCCTGCAAGCCTCAAACCTCATCTCGGACGGAAACCAACGCTTCAGTATCTAATATTAGTTGGTTTGTCGCCACTGGCGCGTTAACATTTGCAGTTTTCGACGCCTCTCTCTTTTCTCTGCCATCCCGAACTGTGATTTAAATTGCAACGATGCTAGGACAAAGTCCCTATCCGGGTTTATTTTAGTGTTATCTTTTTGCTTCTGATTTGAACCCCACCTATAATCAGCCATCCTGAGAAGCGAACAACTATTTATTGAGTTGCCCAGAACGCCTCTCACGTTCTCGCCGTTGTGTGCTATGCACAAAATTGCCCGAGCTGTAGACCTTGTTCTGCTTTTGATGCCGCATCCCTCTTTCTGTCTGAAATATTGTACCTAAACACCAGCTTAATCAAAATGTTTGGGACACAGCTAACCACCGCTCCTACGAAGACAAGGTGTCGGACTAAAGACCTAAACCACACTGACTAAGGCTAAAAATCGAGAAATCGGGACCCATTTCAGTCCCCTTCGTAAATTACAGCCGGGCTATTTGTTTTATTTATTATTCACATTTTCGAACTGCCCCTCTCCCTCAGAAGCAATGGATTCTTCTTCTTGTTGTTGTGCCATATCCGTTATCAGGGGTCTTCAAACTTGGCCCTTTGATGACTTGTGGGCTTCAACTCCCAGAATTCCTCAGCCAGGTATCTATGGGATACCCCGGTGTGGGGAAAAAGAAAAAAAGGGGTCGAACGCTCTGGAGACATAGAACGTAGACTCGTTCTTAGCAAGGTAGGACATGAAGCTAACGTAGGGACGCACACAAAAAGGGGGGAGGGGAGGAAAGTGAGCAACAAGGCGTATGAGGATAGGAGTAGCGAGGATAAACTGGCTAATGATACGGAAACTGCGACCGGAACATCGATTGGCCGACGGAGTCCCGTGACGGTGTTCATGGGTCGGGTGCGAAAATAATTTGGTCTTGTATAAATAAGCACTCCCATTGACCTGGATTGATCCCTGATGATGCTGGCAGTGGCCAGCGAAAGCTAGGATTTTAACTTATTAAAACTTTTATAGTTTTTTAAACCTTTCCTGGTGTTCACGCTTTTTATCTCTCGTCATATATACTCCCAGAAGCACGAAGCTGAAGACACCAGCCTGAAGATGACAAATGTGACTTCGTTGAAACGTCGCCAAGACACTTCTAATTCTACGCGGGAGAAAACCCGAATAACTAAAGACCTATATATATCTTACCTGCAAGACGTCTTGGATCTTCACCCATACGTCCGCCATGTCGTACAACTTAATGTCGCCATCATACTGGCTGACAGGAGGCGTCACGGTCTGCTGGAGATGTCCCAGGACGATGGCGTGAGCAGCGGCCACGGCGTTGAATTTGTCAAAGAGAAGTTCCAGCAGCTCCAAAAGTAACCTAGAAGTAAAGTTGACATGGGAGAAGCTTTTTGATTACTTCACTCGCTGAGTTTTTCAAATCGCTCTATCACCTGAGCAACTGACCAATCCAGCTGGCTTTCATGCTTAAGGCAGGGCTAGAACTCACCGTCTCCTGGGCGATTGGCCCACCTAGCCAGTTTTCATGCCTAAGTCGGGACTAGAACTCACCGTCTCCTAGGCGACTGACCCAGCCAGCCAGTTTTCATGCCTAAGGCAGGACTAGAATTCACCATCACCTGGGCAACTGACCCATCCAGCCAGTTTTCATACCTAAGGCGGGACTAGAATTCACCGTCGCCTGGGCAATTGACTCATCCAGCCAGTTTTCATACCTAAGTCGGGACTAGAACTCACAATCCCCTGGGCAATTGACCCATCCAGCCAGTTTTCATGCCTAAGGCGGGACTAGAACTCACCGTCGCCTGGGCGATTGATCCACCTAGCCAGTTTTCATGCCTAAAGCGGGACTAGAACTCACCGTCTTCTGGACGATTGACCCACCCAGCCAGTTTTCATGCCTCAAGCCAGAACTAGAACTCATCGTCTCCTGGGCGATTGACCCACCTAGCCAGTTTTCATGCCTAAAGCGGAACTAGAACTCACCTTCACCTGGGCAATTGATCCATCCAGCTGGCTCTCATGCTTAAGGCAGGACTAGAACTCACCATCTCCTGGGCGATTGACCCAACCAGCCAGTTTTCATGCCTAAGGCGGGACTAGAACTCACCGTCTCCTGGCTTCTAGACCAAACTGGCTCTCTGAGAGATTAATCTTTTCCCTCAGAGATTAATCTTTTCCCTCAGAGATTAATATTTGTGAACCATATGACATTATCTCCTGTGCCGCTTTACCTTGAAATCAAAAGTAGGATAGTGTGATATTTAGCAGTATTAAATCTATATGCTCCCCACTCCCAACAACTCTGGGCAGTTAATAATAGGTATTCTGTGTGCTACCGAGGGCAATGCCCTGTATTTCAAGAGCAATAAATCTAACTCAGTGTTAAAAGCAACCAGTAAATTAATTAATGTTGTTATGTATCAGTATTTATCACTGAAACAAGTAGAGTATCAGCGAACAAAGTTAGACCTATAAATTCCACATTATGCCACATGTGTAATAAATTACATACCTCAGAAAACCTTACTAATTCAAGCTCCTTTTTTTGGCCATGGCTTCTGAAAACTCTATTCATTTCTTTTTCTTTTTTATCCTTATGGATTTTAGAGAACCAAAGGGCTCTGTTGCTGGCGTTAAGATTCATTCGTTTGCAGTCGCATATTAATTTCTAACATCCATCATGTCCTCCACGCACAATAGGTTAAATTATACATAATACAACATTACTGGAGATTATTATGCATTGTTACACATAATAATTACCAATGTCTTGTAGGATATAAAGGGTAACTTTACACGGGTCTTCCCATCTGCCTTTCAAAGGCCTTCTGCTCATTATTCTAAACAAATAAAATAGATATTTCTTACTTAGAGGACTTATAGACAGGAAGGTTTCCTTTCATCGTGTTGTGTTTTAAATGTATGAGTAGGACGCCGTTTTATGCGATGGGGAGTCTCGAGTTATGACTGTGAGGTAGTCCTTGAGTTGCGACTGTAATAGAGATGTGGGCAGTTTTTGAAGTTATGACCATTACAGCTGCAAATGGGGGCGGTCAATGACCAACCTGATTTTATGACTTTTCTCTTTTGCAGAGGTAGTTCAGCAAATGTGATGGTCCCAAGTGCAAATCCATTTTAATTTTATTTTGGGGAGGGGGGGGCAAAACGTGGTCACATGACCACAGGACGAGCCAGCTGTGTGCTGCAGCTGCCAAAAAAGCCAACACAGTGCTAGGCTGTATTCACAGAGGGATAGAATCAGGATCACTAATACCACTTTACAATGCCTTGGTTAAGGCCACACTTGGAACACTGCATCCAGTTTTGGTCACCACGATGTAGAAAATGTTGAGATGTTGAGACTCTGGAAAGAGTACAGAGAAGAGCAACAAAGATGATTAGGGGACTGGAGGCTAAAACATATAAGGAACGTTGCTAGAATTGGGTATGTCTAGTTTAATGAAGAGAAGGACGAGGGGGGAACTGATAGCAGTCTTCCAGTATCTCAGGGGTTGCCATAAAGAAGAGGCAGTCAAGCTATTCTCCAAAGCACCTGAAGGCAGGACAAGAAGCAACGGGTGGAAACTAACCAAAGAGAGAAGCAACTTGGAACTAAGGAGAAACTTCCTGACAGTTAGAACAATTAACCAGTGGAACTACCTGCCTCCAGAAGCGGTGAATGCTCCAACACTGAAAGTTTTTAAGAAGAGACCGGACAGCCATTTGTCTGAAATGGTACAGGGTTTCCTGCCTGAGCAGGGGTTTGGACTAGATGACCTCCAAGGTCCCTTCCAACTTTATTATTATTATTATTATTATTATTATTATTATTATTATTATTATTATTATTATTATTATTATTATAACCAAGGAGAGAAGCAACCCGGAACTAAGGAGAAATTTCCTGACAATGAGAACAAATAACCAGTGGAACTACCTGCCTCCAGAAGCGGTGAATGCTCCAACACTGGAAGTTTTTAAGAAGAGACCGGACAACCATTTGTCTGAAATGGTACAGGGTTTCCTGCCTGAGCAGGGGGTTGGACTAGATGACCTCCCAGGTCCCTTCCAACATTGTTGTTGTTGTTGTTGTTGTTATAGTATTTTGCAGCTTACACAAAATTTTACAATTCTTTCCAAATGTTCTGAAAAGGGCTTCGGAAGTACCTCTGCTCACACCCATTAAAATTTTTTTCCAGTTTTTCTCAGGCCTTTAAATCTGGTCCTGTCCTAAGCGAAGTTAATAAAACCTAACGAAAGTACAGATTTTAGTAAGATAATATGCTCTGGAAGTTGTTAAGTACCTTGGTGTCCACCACATTACAACGGGAAGGGGCCGTCGGATCTACGAATGAAAGGGACACCTGAAGCCTCGGGGTACGTTATCAGCTGAGCAATTATCATGTTTTTATGACAAGGTACTTCCTTCTCCATCCTTATCAAAGCCCCTGCCTCAATTACCTCTCCCTATGCCTTTTTAGGAACCCAATTATTGTAATTAATGTGCCGTAGCCAAACCCGTAAATATTTTAGGGTCTGGCAGGGACTTGTCACAGGAAATTACTCAGAGAAGAGAACCATTTGGAAAAAAAACCTCTCGCTGTTTACTCTTCTCCGAAGGATGCGGCAAGTGAACGGAACGTGAAGCAAAATGTTCCTTCCGTACAGGGAGTCCTCCGCTTACAACCTCTCGTTTAGTGACCGTTCAAGGTTACAGAGGCACTGAAAAAAAAGTCATTTATGACCGTTTTTCACACCTGTGACCGTTGCAGCGTTCCCCGTGGTCACGTGATCAAAATTCAGACGCTTGGCAACCGGTTCGTATTTATGACGGTCGCAAGGTCCCAGGGTTTCATGACCTTCTGACAAACAAATAAGTCGAAGACTATCTGTACTGGAAGGGTCTTCTTCATTCTAGGCGCTGTGAAAACCCTGTCCTGCCTTAGGCATGAACACCGGCTAGGTGACTTTGGGCCAATCACCAGGAGATGGTGAGTTCTAGTTCCTCCTTAGGCAGAAAAGCCAGCTGGGTGACTTTGGGCCAATCACCAGGCGACGGTATTAGACCAGGGGTCCCCAACCTTTCTGTGTTGGCGGCCTGGTGGGAAAAGGAGACACAGGTGCCTTTATGCGTGCATGTGCACACACACTAATGTGGCTGTGCGCACATGCGCGCAAACAGGGCAGCGAGCATGCACGCTCCGCAAATGGGGCTGCTTGCGCCGGTGAGAGGCTCACAGCTCACGTCTTGGCTAGTGCCGGCTCTCATCTCATGGCTTGGCTAGCGCTGGCGAAACGGGGGGGGGGGGGGTTTGAGCTTCTGGCCAGCCACTCACATGACCCAATAGCCAAGAGGCCACGGCCTGGCAGTGGGCCGCGGCCCATAGGTTGGGGACCTCTGTCTTAGAGCAGAGGTTCCCAACCTTTTGGGTACCAGGGACCGGTTCCATGGAAAAACATTTTCCCGCAGACTGGAGAATGTGTGGGTTTGTGTGCTGCCTGCATCCCATGGACGGGGCCTTGCTTGTTTGGAAGGAAGGAAGGAAGGAAGGAAGGAAGGAAGGAAGGAAGGAAGGAAGGAAGGAAGGAAGGAAGGAAGGAAGGAAGGAAGGAAGGAAGGAAGGAAGGAAGGAAGGAAGGAAGGAAGGAAGG